>NC_060185.1:71439549-71442049 GCF_021184085.1 Oncorhynchus gorbuscha | reverse complement strand
TCTCTTCTCTCTCTCGCAGTCCGTCTTTCTCTCTCTCTCTCTCTCCCTCTCTCGCTCTCTCTCGCTGTCCGTCTTTCTCTCTCTCTCTCTCTCTCTCTCTCTCTCTCTCTCGCTGTCCGTCTTTCTCTCTCTCTCTCTCTCTCTCTCTCTCTCTCTCTCTCTCTCTCTCTCTCTCTCTCTCTCTCGCTGTCTGTCTTTCTCTCTCTCTCGCAGTCAAGCTCTCTCTCTAGCCTTCTCTCTCTGTCCATCTCTCTCTCTCTCTCTCTCTCTCTCTGTCCATCTTTCTCTCTCTTTCTGTCCATCTTTCTCTCTCTCTCTTTCTGTCCATCTTTCTCTCTCTCTCTCTTCTTTCTGTCCATCTTTCTCTCTCTCTCTCTCTCTCTCTCTCTCTCTCTTCTCTTTCTCTCTCTCGCTGTCCGTCTTTCTCTCTCTCTCTCACTGTCCGTCTTTCTCTTTTCTCTCTCTCTCTCTCTCTCGCGGTGTCTTTCTCTCTCTCTCGCAATCAGTCTTTCTCTCTGGCCGTCTCTCTCTCTCTTTCTGGCCGTCTCTCTCGCTCTTTCTGTCCATCTTTCTCTCTCTCTCTTTCTGTCCGTCTCTCTCTCTCTCTTTCTGTCCATCTTTCTCTCTCTCTCTCTCTCTCTTTCTGTCCATCTTTCTCTCTCTTTCTGTCCATCTTTCTCTCTCTCTCTGTCCATCTTTCTCTCTCTCTCTGTCCATCTTTCTCTCGCTCTCTCTGTCCCTCTCTTTCGCTCTCTCTGTCGTTCTCTCTCTCTGTCCCTCTCTCTCGCTCTCTGTCCTTTTCTTTCGCCCTCTCTGTCCCTCTCTCTCGCTCTCTGATCATCTTTCTCTCTCTCTCTGTCCATCTTTCTCTCTCTCTCTGTCCATCTTTCTCTCTCCATCTGTCCCTGTCGCTCTCTCTGTCTCTCTCTCTCTGTCCCTCTCTCTCTCTTTCTCTCACTGTCCATCTTTCTCTCACTCTCTCTGTCCCTCTCTCTCTCTCTGTCCCTCTCTCTCTGTCTCTCTCTAGCGCTGTCCATCTTACTCTCTCGCTCTCCGTCTTTCGCTCTCTCTGTCCATCTCTCTCTCTCTCTGTCCACCTTTCTCTCTCTCTCTGTCCATCTTTTTCTCTCTCTCTCTGTCCATCTTTTTCTCTCTCTCTCTCTGTTCATCTTTTTCTCTCTCTCTCTCTGTCCATCTTTCTCACTCTCTCTGTCCATCTTTCTCTCTCTGTCTCTCTCTCTCTCTCTCTCTCTCTCTCTCTCTCTCTCTCTCTCTCTCTCTCTCTCTCTCTCTCTCTCTCTCTCTCTCTCTCTCTGTCCATCTCTCTCTCTATCTCTGTCCATCTCTCTCTCTATCTCTCTCTATCTCTCTCTCTCTGTCCATCTTTCTCTCACTCTCTCTGTCCCTCTCTCTCTCTCTCTCTCTGTCCCTCTCTCTCTGTCTCTCTCTAGCGCTGTCCATCTTACTCTCTCGCTCTCCGTCTTTCGCTCTCTCTGTCCATCTCTCTCTCTCTCTCTCTCTCTCTCTCTCTCTCTGTACATCTTTCTCTCGCTCTCTCTGTCCCTCTCACTCTCTCTGACCATCTTTCTCGCTCTCTCTGTCCCTCTCGCTCTCTCTGTCCATCTTTCTCTCTCTCTCTGTCCCTCTCGCTCTCTCTGTCCCTCTCGCTCTCTCTGTCCCTCTCGCTCTCTCTGTCCTTCTCCCTCTCTCTCTCTCTCTGTCCCTCTCTCTCGGTCTCTCTCTAGCGCTGTCCATCTTACTCTCTCGCTCTCCGTCTTTCGCTCTCTCTGCCTCTCTCTGTCTCTCTCTCTCTCGCTGTCCGTCTATCTCTCTCTCGCTGTCCGTCTATCTCGCTGTCCGTCTATCTCTCTCTCTCTCACTATCTGTCTTTCTCTCTCTGTCTCTCTCGCTATCCGTCTCTCTCTCTCTGTCTCTCTTGCTGTCCATATTTCTCTCTCTCTGTCTCTCTGTCTGTCTTTTCTCTCTCTCTCTCCCTCTTTCTCTCTCTCTCTCTGTCCATCTTTCTCTCTCTCTCTCTCTCTCTCTCTCTGTCCATCATTCTCTCTCTCTCTCTCTCTCTCTCCCTCTCTCTCTCTCTGTCCATCTTTCTCTCTCTCTCTGTCCATCTTTCTCTCTCTCTCTCGCGCTGTCCATCTTTCTCTCTCTCTCTCTCTCTGTCCATCTTTCTCTCGCTCTCTCTGTCCCTCTCTCTTGCTCTCTCTGTCCCTCTCTCTCGTCCTCTCTGTCCCTCTCTCTCGCTCTCTGTCCATCTTTCTCTCTCTCTCTCTCTGTCCATCTTTCTCTCTCTCTGTCCATCTTTCTCTCTCCATCTGTCCCTGTCGCTCTCTCTGTCTCTCTCTCTCTGTCCCTCTCTCTCTCTTTCTCTCACTGTCCGTCTTTCTCTCTCTCTCTCGCTCTCCGTCTTTCTCTCTCTCTCTCTCTCTCTCTCTCTCTCTCTCTCTCTCTCTCTCTCTCTCTCTCTCTCTCTCTCGCTGTCCAT
>NC_060185.1:71419549-71422049 GCF_021184085.1 Oncorhynchus gorbuscha | reverse complement strand
CTGTCCGTCTCTCTCTCTCTTTCTGTCCATCTTTCTCTCTCGCTCTCTCTGTCCATCTTCTCTCTCTCTCTCTCTCTCTCTCTCTCTCTCTCTCTCTTTCTGTCCATCTTTCAGTCCATCTTTCTCTCTAGCGCTGTCCATCTCTCTCGCTCTCCGTCTCTCTCTGTCTCTCTCTCTGTCCTCTCTCTCTCTCTCTGTCATCTCTCTCTCTCTCTGTCCATCTTTCTCTCTCTCTCTGTCCCTCTCGCTCTCTCTGTCCATCTCTTCTCTGACCATCTTTCTCTGTCTCTGTCCCTCTCACTCTCTCTGTCCATCTTTCTCTCTCTGACCATCTTTCTCGCTCTCTCTTGTCCCTCTCGCTCTCTCTGTCCATCTTTCTCTCTCTCTCTCTGTCCCTCTCTCTCTCTGTCCCTCTCGCTCTCTCTGTCCCTCTCGCTCTCTCTGTCCTTCTCTCTCTCTCTCTCTCTCTCTCTCTCTCTCTCTCTCTCTCTCTCTCTCTCTCTCTCTCTCTCTCTCTCTCTCTGTCCCTCTCTCTCGGTCTCTCTCTAGCACTGTCCATCTTACTCTCTCACTCTCCGTCTTTCGCTCTCTCTGCCTCTCTCTCTGTCTCTCTCTCTCTGTCCCTCTCTCTCTCACGCTGTCCGTCTCTCTCTCTCTCTCGCTGTCCGTCTTTCTCTCTCTCGCTGTCCGTCTATCTCTCTCTCTCTGTCCGTCTTTCTCTCTCTCTCTCACTATCTGTCTCTCTCTCTGTCTCTCTCGCTATCCTCTCTCTCTCTCTGTCTCTCTTGCTGTCCATATTTCTCTCTCTCTCTGTCTCTCTGTCTGTCTTTCTCTCTCTCTCTCTCTCCTCTCTCTCTCTCTCTCTCTGTCCATCTTTCTCTCTCTCTCTCTGTCCATCTTTCTCTCTCTCTCTGTCCTCTCTCTCTCTCTCTCTCTCTCTCTCTGTCCATCTTTCTCTCTCTCTCTGTCCATCTTTCTCTCTCTCTCTCACTGTCCGTCTTTCTCTCTCTCTCTCTCTCTCTCTCTCTCTCTCTCTCTCTCTCTCTCTCTCTCTCTCTCTCTCTCTCTCTCTCTCTCTGTCCTCTGTCATCTTTCTCTCTCTCGCTCTCTCTGTCCTCTCTCTCTCTCTCTCTCTCTCTCTGTCTCTTTCTCTCTGTCTCTCTCTCTCTCTCTGTCCATCTTCTCTCTCTCTCTCTCTCTCTCTCTCTCTCTCTCTCTCTCTCTCTCTCTCTCTCTCTCTCTTTCTGTCCATCTTTCTCTCTCTCTCTCTTTCTGTCCATCTTTCGGTCCATCTTTCTCTCTCTCTCTTTCTGTCCATCTTTCTCTCTCTTTCTGTCCATCTTTCTCTCTCTCTTTTTCTGTCCGTCTCTCTCTCTCTTTCTGTCCATCTTTCTCTCTCTCGCTCTCTCTGTCCATCTTTCTGTCTCTCTCTCTCTCTCTCTCTCTCTCTCTCTCTCTCTCTTTCTGTCCATCTTTCAGTCCATCTTTCTCTCTCTAGCGCTGTCCATCTTACTCTCTCGCTCTCCGTCTTTCGCTCTCTCTGTCTCTCTCTCTGTCCATCTCTCTCTCTCTCTGTCCATCTCTCTCTCTCTCTGTCCATCTTTCTCTCGCTCTCTCTGTCCCTCTCGCTCTCTCTGTCCATCTTTCTCTCTCTGACCATCTTTCTCGCTGTCTCTGTCCCTCTCACTCTCTCTGTCCATCTTTCTCTCTCTGACCATCTTTCTCGCTCTCTCTGTCCCTCTCGCTCTCTCTGTCCATCTTTCTCTCTCTCTCTCTGTCCCTCTCGCTCTCTCTGTCCCTCTCGCTCTCTCTGTCCCTCTCGCTCTCTCTGTCTCTCTCTCTCTCTCTCTCTCTCTCTCTCTCTCTCTCTCTCTCTCTCTCTCTCTCTCTCTGTCCCTCTCTCTCGGTCTCTCTCTAGCACTGTCCATCTTACTCTCTCACTCTCCGTCTTTCGCTCTCTCTGCCTCTCTCTCTGTCTCTCTCTCTCTGTCCCTCTCTCTCACGCTGTCCGTCTCTCTCTCTCTCTCTCTTGCTGTCCGTCTATCTCTCTCTCGCTGTCCGTCTATCTCTCTCTCGCTGTCCGTCTTTCTCTCTCTCTCACTATCTGTCTTTCTCTCTCTGTCTCTCTCGCTATCCGTCTCTCTCTCTCTGTCTCTCTTGCTGTCCATATTTCTCTCTCTCTCTGTCTCTCTGTCTGTCTTCTCTCTCTCTCTCTTTCTCTCTCTCTCTCTCTCTCTCTCTGTCCATCTTTCTCTCTCTCTCTCTGTCCATCTTCTCTCTCTCTCTGTCCATCATTCTCTCTCTCCTCTCTCTCTCTCTGTGTCCATCTTTCTCTCTCTCTCTGTCCATCTCTCTCTCTCGCACTGTCCGTCTCTTCTCTCTCTCTCTCTCTCTCTCTCTCTCTCTCTCTCTCTCTCTCTCTCTCTGTCCATCTTTCTCTCTCTCTCTCTGTCCATCTTCTCTCTCTCTGTCCTCTCTCTCGCTCTCTGTCCCTCTCTCT
>NC_060185.1:71259549-71409549 GCF_021184085.1 Oncorhynchus gorbuscha | reverse complement strand
TCTCCATCTCTCTCTCTCTCTGTCCATCTTTCTCTCGCTCTCTGTCCCTCTCTCTCTCTCTGTCCATCTTTCTCTTTCTGACCATCTTTCTCGCTCTCTCTGTCCATCTTTTCTCTCTGACCATCTTTCTCTCTCTCTCTCTGTCCCTCTCGCTCTCTCTGTCCCTCTCTCTCGGTCTCTCTCTAGCACTGTCCATCTTACTCTCTCACTCTCCGTCTTTTCTCTCTGCTCTCTCTCTCTGTCTCTCTCTCTCTGTCCCTCTCTCTCTCACGCTGTCCGTCTCTCTCTCTCTCTCGCTGTCCGTCTATCTCTCTCTCACTGTCCGTCTATCTCTCTCTCTCGCTGTCCGTCTTTTCTCTCTCTCTCTCACTATCTGTCTTTCTCTCTCTGTCTCTCTCGCTATCCGTCTCTCTCTCTCTGTCTCTCTTGCTGTCCATATCTCTCTCTCTCTCTCTCTCTCTCTCTCTCTCTCTCTCTCTCTCTCTCTCTCTCTGTCCATCTTTCTCTCTCTCTGTCCATTTTTTTTCTCTCTCTCTCTCTCTCTCTCGCGCTGTCCGTCTTTCTCTCTCTCTCTCTCACGCTGTCCGTCTTTCTCTCTCTCTCACAGTCAGTCTTTCTCTCTGTCCCTTTCTCTCGCTCTCTCTGTCCCTCTCTCTCACTCTCTCTGTCCCTCTCCCTCTCTGTCCATCTTTCTCTCTCTGTCTCTCTCTCTCTTTCCATCTTTCTCTCGCTCTCTCTGTCCATCTTTTTCCCTCTCTCTCTCTGTCCATCTTTTTCTCTCTCTCTCTGTCCATATTTTTCTCTCTGTCCATCTTTCTCTCTCTCTCTCTGTCCATCTTTCTCTCTCTCTCTGTCCCTCTCACTCTCTCTGTCCATCTTTCTCTCTCTTTCCAGCTTTCTCTCTCTCTCTGTCCCTCTCGCTCTCTCTGTCCATCTTTCTCTCTCTCTCTGTCCCTCTGTCTCTCTCTCTCTCTGTCCTGCTCTCTCTGTCTCTCTCTAGCCTGTCCATCTTACTCTCTCGCTCTCCGTCTTTCGCTCTCTCTGTCTCTCTCTCTGTCCATCTCTCTCTCTGTCCATCTCTCTCTCTGTCCATCTCTCTCTCTTTCCATCTCTCTCTCTCTCTGTCCATCTTTCTCTCGCTCTCTGTCCCTCTCGCTCTCTCTGTCCATCTTTCTCTTTCTGACCATCTTTCTCGCTCTCTCTGTCCATCTTTCTCTCTCTGACCATCTTTCTCTCTCTCTCTGTCCCTCTCGCTCTCTCTGTCCCTCTCTCTCGGTCTCTCTCTAGCACTGTCCATCTTACTCTCTCACTCTCCGTCTTTCGCTCTCTCTGCCTCTCTCTCTGTCTCTCTCTCTCTGTCCCTCTCTCTCTCTCTCACGCTGTCCGTCTCTCTCTCTCTCGCTGTCCGTCTATCTCTCTCTCACTGTCCGTCTTTCTCTCTCTCTCGCTGTCCGTCTTTCTCTCTCTCTCTCACTATCTGTCTTTCTCTCTCTGTCTCTCTCGCTATCCGTCCTCTCTCTCTGTCTCTCTTGCTGTCCATCTCTCTCTCTCTCTCTCTCTCTCTCTCTCTCTCTCTCTCTCTCTCTCTCTCTGTCCATCTTTCTCTCTCTGTCCATTTTTCTCTCTCTCTCTCTCTCTCCTCTCTCTCGCTGTCCGTCTGTCATCATTCTCTCTCTCTCTCACGCTGTCCATCTTCTCTCTCTCTCAGTCAGTCTTTCTCTCTGTCCCTTTCTCTCGCTCTCTCTGTCCCTCTCTCTCACTCTCTCTGTCCCTCTCCCTCTCTGTCCATCTTTCTCTCTCTGTCTCTCTCTCTCTTTCCATCTTTCTCTCGCTCTCTCTGTCCATCTTTTTCCCTCTCTCTCTCTGTCCATCTTTTTCTCTCTCTCTCTGTCCATATTTTTCTCTCTGTCCATCTTTCTCTCTCTCTCTCTCTGTCCATCTTTCTCTCGCTCTCTCTGTCCCTCTCACTCTCTCTGTCCATCTTTCTCTCTCTTTCCAGCTTTCTCTCTCTCTCTGTCCCTCTCGCTCTCTCTGTCCATCTTTCTCTCTCTCTCTGTCCCTCTGTCTCTCTCTCTCTCTGTCCTGCTCTCTCTGTCTCTCTCTAGCCTGTCCATCTTACTCTCTCGCTCTCCGTCTTTCGCTCTCTCTGTCTCTCTCTCTGTCCATCTCTCTCTCTGTCCATCTCTCTCTCTGTCCATCTCTCTCTCTCTCCATCTCTCTCTCTCTCTCTGTCCATCTTTCTCTCGCTCTCTGTCCCTCTCTCTCGCTCTCTCTGTCCATCTTTCTCTTTCTGACCATCTTTCTCGCTCTCTCTCTGTCCATCTTTCTCTCTCTGACCATCTTTCTCTCTCTCTCTGTCCCTCTCGCTCTCTCTGTCCCTCTCTCTCGGTCTCTCTCTAGCACTGTCCATCTTACTCTCTCACTCTCCGTCTTTCGCTCTCTCTGCCTCTCTCTCTGTCTCTCTCTCTCTGTCCCTCTCTCTCTCTCTCACGCTGTCCGTCTCTCTCTCTCTCTCGCTGTCCGTCTATCTCTCTCTCACTGTCCGTCTATCTCTCTCTCGCTGTCCGTCTTTCTCTCTCTCTCTCACTATCTGTCTTTCTCTCTCTGTCTCTCTCGCTATCCGTCTCTCTCTCTCTGTCTCTCTTGCTGTCCATATTTCTCTCTCTCTCTGTCTCTCTGTCTGTCTTTCTCTCTCTCTCTCTCTTTCCCTCTTTCTCTCTCTCTCTGTCCATCTTTCTCTCTCTCTCTCTCTGTCCATCTTTCGCTCTCTCTCTCTCTCTGTCCATCATTCTCTCTGTCCATCTCCTCTCTCTCTCTGTGTCCATCTTTCTCTCTCTCTCTGTCCATCTTTCTCTCTCTCTCTCGCACTGTCCGTCTTTCTCTCTCTCTCTCTCTCTCTCTCTCTCTGTCTCTCTCTCTCTCTCTGTATCTCTGTCCATCTTTCTGTCTCGCTCTCTCTGTCTCTCTCGCTCTCTCTGTCCCTCTCTGTCGCTCTCTGTCCCTCTCTCTCGCCCTCTCTGTCCCTCTCTCTCGCTCTCTGTCCATCTCTTCTCTCTCTCTCTCTCTGTCCATCTTTCTCTCTCTCTCTGTCCATCTTTCTCTCTCCATCTGTCCCTGTCGCTCTCTCTGTCTCTCTTCTCTGTCCCTCTCTCTCTCTCACTGTCCGTCTTTCTCTCTCTCTCTCTCTCTCCTCTCTCTCTCTCTCTCTCTCTCTCTGTCCTCTCTCGCAGTCCGTCTTTTCTCTCTCTCTCTCTCTCTCTGTCGTCTTCTCTCTCTCGCTCTCTCTGTCTTTCTCTCTCTCTCTCTCTCTGTCTTCTCTCTCTCTCTCTGTCTCTCTCTCTGTCTTCTCTCTCTCTCTCTCTGTCCATCTTTTCTCTCTCTCTCTCTCTGTCCATCTTTCTCTCTCTCTCTCTCTCTCTCTCTCTCTCTCCATCTCTCTCTCTCTCTGTCCTCTCTCTCTCTCTTTCTCTCTGTCTCTCTGTCTCTCTCTCTCTCTCTCTCTCTCTCTCTCTCTCTTTCTCTCTCTCTCTCTGTCCTCTCTCTCTCTCTGTCATCTCTCTCTGTCCGTCTCTCTCTCTCTCTCTCTGTCCGTCTTTCTCTCTCTCTCACGCTGTCCGTCTTCTCTCTCACAGTCAGTCTTTCTCTCTGTCTTTCTCTCGCTCTCTCTGTCCTCTCTCTCACTCTCTCTGTCCCTCTCTCTCTCTGTCCATCTTTCTCTCTCTGTCTCTCACTCTCTGTCCATCTCTTCTCTCTCTCTCTCTGTCCATCTTTCTCTCTCTCTTTCCATCTTTTCTCTCTCTCTCTGTCCATCTTTTCTCTCTCTCTCTCTGTCCATCTTTTTCTCTCTCTCTCTGTCCATCTTTTCTCTCTGTCCATCTTTTCTCTCTCTCTCTCTCTGTCCATCTTTCTCTCTCTCTCTGTCCCTCTCACTCTCTCTGTCCATCTTTCTCTCTCTGTCCAGCTTTCTCTCTCTCTCTCCCTCTCTCTCTCTCTGTCCATCTTTCTTCTCTCTCTCTCTCTCTGTGTCTCTCTCTCTGTCCCGCTCTCTCTGTCTCTCTCTAGCCTGTCCATCTTACTCTCTCTCGCTCTCCGTCTTTCGCTCTCTCTGTCTCTCTCTCTGTCCATCTCTCTCTCTGTCCATCTCTCTCTCTCTCTCTCTCTCTCTCTCTGTCCATCTTTCTCTCTCTCTGTCCATTTTCTCTCTCTCTCTCCTCTCTCTCTCTCTCTCTCTCTCTCGCGCTGTCCGTCTTTCTCTCTCTCTCTCTCACGCTGTCCGTCTTTCTCTCTCTCTCACAGTCAGTCTTTCTCTCTGTCCCTTTCTCTCGCTCTCTCTGTCCCTCTCTCTCACTCTCTCTGTCCCTCTCCCTCTCTGTCCATCTTTCTCTCTCTGTCTCTCTCTCTCTTTCCATCTTTCTCTCGCTCTCTCTGTCCATCTTTTTCTCTCTCTCTGTCCATCTTTCTCTCTCTCTCTGTCCATATTTTTCTCTCTGTCCATCTCTCTCTCTCTCTCTCTGTCCATCTTTCTCTCTCTCTCTGTCCCTCTCACTCTCTCTGTCCATCTTTTCTCTCTTTCCAGCTTTCTCTCTCTCTCTGTCCCTCTCGCTCTCTCTGTCCATCTTTCTCTCTCTCTCTGTCCCTCTGTCTCTCTCTCTCTCTGTCCTGCTCTCTCTGTCTCTCTCTAGCCTGTCCATCTTACTCTCTCGCTCTCCGTCTTTCGCTCTCTCTATCTCTCTCTCTGTCCATCTCTCTCTCTGTCCATCTCTCTCTCTGTCCATCTCTCTCTCCATCTCTCTCTCTCTCTCTGTCCATCTTTCTCTCGCTCTCTGTCCCTCTCGCTCTCTCTGTCCATCTTTCTCTTTCTGACCATCTTTCTCGCTCTCTCTGTCCATCTTTCTCTCTCTGACCATCTTTCTCTCTCTCTCTGTCCCTCTCGCTCTCTCTGTCCCTCTCTCTCGGTCTCTCTCTAGCACTGTCCATCTTACTCTCACTCTCCGTCTTTCGCTCTCTCTGCCTCTCTCTCTGTCTCTCTCTCTCTGTCCCTCTCTCTCTCTCTCACGCTGTCCGTCTCTCTCTCTCTCTCGCTGTCCGTCTATCTCTCTCTCGCTGTCCGTCTATCTCTCTCTCGCTGTCTGTCTTTCTCTCTCTCTCTCACTATCTGTCTTTCTCTCTCTGTCTCTCTCGCTATCCGTCTCTCTCTCTCTGTCTCTCTTGCTGTCCATATTTCTCTCTCTCTCTGTCTCTCTGTCTGTCTTTCTCTCTCTCTCTCTTTCCCTCTTTCTCTCTCTCTCTCTCTGTCCATCTTTCTCTCTCTCTCTCTGTCCATCTTTCGCTCTCTCTCTCTCTCTGTCCATCATTCTCTCTCTCTCCCTCTCTCTCTCTGTGTCCATCTTTCTCTCTCTCTCTGTCCATCTTTCTCTCTCTCTCTCGCACTGTCCGTCTCTTTCTCTCTCTCTCTCTCTCTCTCTCTATCTCTGTCCATCTTTCTCTCGCTCTCTCTGTCCCTCTCTCTCGCTCTCTCTGTCCCTCTCTCTCGCTCTCTGTCCCTCTCTCTCGCCCTCTCTGTCCCTCTCTCTCGCTCTCTGTCCATCTTTCTCTCTCTCTCTCTCTCTGTCCATCTTTCTCTCTCTCTCTGTCCATCTTTCTCTCTCCATCTGTCCCTGTCGCTCTCTCTGTCTCTCTTTCTCTGTCCCTCTCTCTCTTTCTCTCACTGTCCGTCTTTCTCTCTCTCTCGCTCTCCGTCTTTTCTCTCTCTCTCTCTCTCTCTCTCGCAGTCCGTCTTTCTCTCTCTCTCTCTCTCGCTCTCTCTCGCTGTCCGTCTTTCTCTCTCTGTCTCTCTCTCTCTCTGTCTTTCTCTCTCTCTCTGTCCATCTCTCTCTCTCTCTCTCTCTCTCTGTCCATCTTTCTCTCTCTCTCTCTCTCTGTCCATCTCTTTCTCTCTCTCTCTCTCTCTCTCTCTCTCTCTCTCTCTCTCTCTCTCTCTCTCTGTCCATCTTTCTCTCTCTCTGTCCATTTTTCTCTCTCTCTCTCTCTCTCTCTCTCTCTCTCTCTCTCTCTCTCTCTCTCTCTCGCGCTGTCCGTCTTTCTCTCTCTCTCTCACGCTGTCCGTCTTTCTCTCTCTCTCACAGTCAGTCTTTCTCTCTGTCCCTTTCTCTCGCTCTCTCTGTCCCTCTCTCTCACTCTCTCTGTCCCTCTCCCTCTCTGTCCATCTTTCTCTCTCTGTCTCTCACTCTCTGTCCATCTTTCTCTCTCTCTCTCTGTCCATCTTTCTCTCTCTCTTTCCATCTTTCTCTCGCTCTCTCTGTCCATCTTTTTCCCTCTCTCTCTCTGTCCATCTTTTTCTCTCTCTCTCTGTCCATATTTTTCTCTCTGTCCATCTTTCTCTCTCTCTCTCTCTCTGTCCATCTTTCTCTCGCTCTCTCTGTCCCTCTCACTCTCTCTGTCCATCTTTCTCTCTCTGTCCAGCTTTCTCTCTCTCTCTGTCCCTCTCGCTCTCTCTGTCCATCTTTCTCTCTCTCTCTGTCCCTCTGTCTCTCTCTCTCTGTCCCACTCTCTCTGTCTCTCTCTAGCCTGTCCATCTTACTCTCTCGCTCTCCGTCTTTCGCTCTCTCTGTCTCTCTCTCTGTCCATCTCTCTCTCTGTCCATCTCTCTCTCTCTCCATCTCTCTCTCTCTCTCTGTCCATCTTTCTCTCGCTCTCTGTCCCTCTCGCTCTCTCTGTCCATCTTTCTCTTTCTGACCATCTTTCTCGCTCTCTCTGTCCATCTTTCTCTCTGACCATCTTTCTCTCTCTCTCTGTCCCTCTCGCTCTCTCTGTCCCTCCCTCTGCCTCTCTCTAGCGCTGTCCATCTTACTCTCTCGCTCTCCGTCTTTTGCTCTCTCTGTCTTTCTCTCTGTCTCCCTCTCTCTGTCCCTCTCTCTGTCCCTCTCTCTCTCTTGCGCTGGCCGTCTCTCTCTCTCGCTCTCCGTCTCTCTCTCTCTCTCGCTGTCCATCTTTCTCTCTCTCGCTGTCCGTCTATCTCTCTCTCGCTGTCCGTCTTTCTCTCTCTCTCTCTCTCTCTCTCTCTCTCTCGCTATCCGTCTTTCTCTCTCTGTCTCTCTCGCTGTCCGTCTTTCTCTCTCTGTCTCTCTTGCTGTCCGTCTTTCTCTCTCTCTGTTTCCCTCTGTCTCTCTCTCTCTCTCTCTCTCTCTCTCTCTCTCTCTCTCTCTCTCTCTCTCTCTCTCTGTCCATCTTTCTCTCTATCTCTGACCAGCTTTTTCTCTCTCTCTCTCTCTCTCTCTGTCCATCATTCTCTCTCTCTCTGTGTCCATCTTTCTCTCTCTCCCTGTCCATCTTTCCCTCGCTCTCTTTGTCCCTCTCGCTCTCTCTGTCCATCTTTCTCTCTCTGTCCATCTTTCTCTCTCTGTCCATCTCTCTCTCTCTCCCTCTCTCTAGCTTTCTCTGTCCGTCTGTCTCACTCTGTCCGTCTCTCTCTCTCTGTCCGTCTATCTCTCTCTCTCTCTCTTTCTGTCCAGCTTTCTCTCTCTCTCGCTGCCCGTCTTTCTCTCTCTCTCGCTGTCCGTCTCTCTCTCTCTCTCTCTCTCTCTCTCTCTCTCTCTCTCTCTCTCTCTCTCGCAGTCAGTCTTTAACTCTGTCCGTCTCTCTGTCCATCTCTCTCTTTGTCCATCTCTCTCTCTCTCTCTAGCTTTCTCTGTTCATCTTTCTCTCTCTGTCCCTCTCACTCTCTCTGTCCCTCTCGCGTTCTCTGTCCCTCTCGCTCTCTGTCCCTCTCGCTCTCTGTCCATCTTTCTCTGTCCATCTTTCTCTCTCTGTCCATCTCTCACTCTCTCTCTGTCCATCTCTCTCTTTCTCTCTCTCGCTGTCCGTCTTTCTCTCTCTCGATCTCTCTCTCTCTCTCTCGCAGTCTCTCTGTCCATCTCTCTGTGTCCATCTCTCTCTCTCTCTAGCTTTCTCTTTTCTGTCTATTTCTTCGTCTCTCTATTTCTCTCTTTTTCTCAATCTCTCTCTCTCTGTTTTTTTTTCTCTCTCTCTCTGTCTATGTCTGTCAGGGAGAGAGAGACAATATCTCTGTCTGTCTCTCTGTCTTTCTCTCTCTGTCGATCTGTCACACTCTCTCCATTTTAAGGGCTTTATTGGCATGGGAAATATATGTTAACATTGCCATAGCAAGTAAAGTAGATAATAGACAAAGATGAAATAAACAATATAACATATCTGTCTCTCTCTCTCTCTCTCTCTCTCTCTCTCTCTCTCTCTGTCCATCTTTTCTCTCTCTCTCTCTCTCTCTCTCTCTCTCTCTCTCTCTCTCTCTCTCTCGCTGTCCGTCTTTCTCTCTCTCTCTCACGCTGTCCGTCTTTCTCTCTCTCTCACAGTCAGTCTTTCTCTCTGTCCCTTTCTCTCGCTCTCTCTGTCCCTCTCTCTCACTCTCTCTGTCCCTCTCCCTCTCTGTCCATCTTTCTCTCTCTGTCTCTCACTCTCTGTCCATCTTTCTCTCTCTCTCTCTGTCCATCTTTCTCTCTCTCTTTCCATCTTTCTCTCGCTCTCTCTGTCCATCTTTTTCCCTCTCTCTCTCTGTCCATCTTTTTCTCTCTCTCTCTGTCCATATTTTTCTCTCTGTCCATCTTTCTCTCTCTCTCTCTCTCTGTCCATCTTTCTCTCGCTCTCTCTGTCCCTCTCACTCTCTCTGTCCATCTTTCTCTCTCTGTCCAGCTTTCTCTCTCTCTCTGTCCCTCTCGCTCTCTCTGTCCATCTTTCTCTCTCTCTCTGTCCCTCTGTCTCTCTCTCTCTGTCCCGCTCTCTCTGTCTCTCTCTAGCCTGTCCATCTTACTCTCTCGCTCTCCGTCTTTCGCTCTCTCTGTCTCTCTCTCTGTCCATCTCTCTCTCTGTCCATCTCTCTCTCTCTCCATCTCTCTCTCTCTCTCTGTCCATCTTTCTCTCGCTCTCTGTCCCTCTCGCTCTCTCTGTCCATCTTTCTCTTTCTGACCATCTTTCTCGCTCTCTCTGTCCATCTTTCTCTCTCTCTCTGTCCCTCTCGCTCTCTCTGTCCCTCCCTCTGCCTCTCTCTAGCGCTGTCCATCTTACTCTCTCGCTCTCCGTCTTTTGCTCTCTCTGTCTTTCTCTCTGTCTCCCTCTCTCTGTCCCTCTCTCTGTCCCTCTCTCTCTCTTGCGCTGGCCGTCTCTCTCTCGCTCTCCGTCTCTCTCTCTCTCTCGCTGTCCATCTTTCTCTCTCTCGCTGTCCGTCTTCTCTCTCTCGCTGTCCGTCTTTCTCTCTCTCTCTCTCTCTCTCGCTATCCGTCTTTCTCTCTCTGTCTCTCTCGCTGTCCGTCTTTCTCTCTCTGTCTCTCTTGCTGTCCGTCTTTCTCTCTCTCTGTTTCCCTCTCTCTCTCTCTCTCTCTCTCTCTCTCTCTCTCTCTCTCTCTCTCTCTCTCTCTCTCTCTCTCTCTGTCCATCTTTCTCTCTATCTCTGACCAGCTTTCTCTCTCTCTCTCTCTCTCTCTGTCCATCATTCTCTCTCTCTCTGTGTCCATCTTTCTCTCTCTCCCTGTCCATCTTTCCCTCGCTCTCTTTGTCCCTCTCGCTCTCTCTGTCCATCTTTCTCTCTCTGTCCATCTTTCTCTCTCTGTCCATCTCTCTCTCTCTCCCTCTCTCTAGCTTTCTCTGTCCGTCTGTCTCACTCTGTCCGTCTCTCTCTCTCTGTCCGTCTATCTCTCTCTCTCTCTCTTTCTGTCCAGCTTTCTCTCTCTCTCGCTGCCCGTCTTTCTCTCTCTCTCGCTGTCCGTCTCTCTCTCTCTCTCTCTCTCTCTCTCTCTCTCTCTCTCTCTCTCGCAGTCAGTCTTTAACTCTGTCCGTCTCTCTGTCCATCTCTCTCTTTGTCCATCTCTCTCTCTCTCTCTAGCTTTCTCTGTTCATCTTTCTCTCTCTGTCCCTCTCACTCTCTCTGTCCCTCTCGCGTTCTCTGTCCCTCTCGCTCTCTGTCCCTCTCGCTCTCTGTCCATCTTTCTGTCCATCTTGTCCATCTGTCCATCTCTCACTCTCTCTCTGTCCATCTCTCTCTTTCTCTCTCTCGCTGTCCGTCTTTCTCTCTCTCGATCTCTCTCTCTCTCTCTCGCAGTCTCTCTGTCCATCTCTCTGTGTCCATCTCTCTCTCTCTCTAGCTTTCTCTTTTCTGTCTATTTCTTCGTCTCTCTATTTCTCTCTTTTTCTCAATCTCTCTCTCTCTGTTTTTTTTTCTCTCTCTCTCTGTCTATGTCTGTCAGGGAGAGAGAGACAATATCTCTGTCTGTCTCTCTGTCTTTCTCTCTCTGTCGATCTGTCACACTCTCTCCATTTTAAGGGCTTTATTGGCATGGGAAATATATGTTAACATTGCCATAGCAAGTGAAGTAGATAATAGACAAAGATGAAATAAACAATATAACATATCTGTCTCTCGTTCTCGCTGTCTATCTTGCTCTCATTGTCTATCTCTCTTTGTCTGTCTAACTCTCTGTCTCTGTGTTTTAAGAGCACATGTTATTGCAGTTTTTCAGAGTTGGAACAGATGTCGGGTATTGTAAATACAGGTGCAAAGAGTGTTCCGGAAGCCCATCGGAGTAATGAAAATGTTCCTGTTTTTTGATGGTGTAATGCCAAAAGTATTTCACAATTCATTTGAGGACAATGTCGCTTGAGACACACACAGCTCTGCCGACAAGTGCCTGGGGGTGGGGGAGTGGTGTTAAGTAGGCTACTTCTGGAGGGTGTTTCCTGTCTAAAGGAAGTGTGGAACGTGTTGTAGGAGTGCAGATGTTGCAGGACACTTACATCTCTAGTTACATAAATGACTTACTGTTGTTGTTATCCTATCAAGACAAATATGGTCTATAAGACGCCCTTGAGGTCAGCAGGGGGAACCTAACTTCACCTCTACTAGACTTCTGTCAGTTTCCTCTGCCTGTCTGAAAATGGTAGGCTTTAACTGCCCAAATTCATCCACGGTAGTTATTTTTGAATGGTGTTAGTTGTATTAGAATGCACCAATGTCTTCGATATATTTACCTTGTGGTCTGTGGACGTGGCTCACATTCTATTGGAGGATAATGTTGTTTTTACTCAAGGTTTTTATTTTTATACTCAGGGCCAGGGTGAGACCAGGGCTGCTAGAGTTGACTCTTAATAAAAGGCCTTGAGTCGGGGAGGGCGTGTTTTGGGGCCAGATAATTGCGAACATCCCTTCTTCTTACCAGGCCACAGCCCTCATGTTCACCTTGTCTGCTCTTCCTCCCCAAGCCAATATTAGCAATGATAAAAAGTCATTGCCGTCCCATACCTATTTTGGGTCCAGTTGCATTTATTGCAAATGCGCATTCTTGGAAGTGGAGGGGCCCCCATTCTCATTTCCCCACTGATTGCTGGTGAATTTGAAGCATTCAGCAAAGAACAAGTGGGGAAAAAAGTGTCCACAAGGTTCAAATTAAACTCTGTTGTGTTGCTTATTTTTTCACTCCTAACAGGGCATCGTATGTTTTCCTAACTAAACCAAATGTGTGCTGGGGTTGAGCCTTGCCAGAGGATAGAATCCCTGAAGCGAAAAATGCTTGAGGCACATTGTTGAATTACATTTATTTAGCCTTTTGGCTATCCAGATTCCAGGCTGGATACCTCATTAATCAGGCTCATGAATATACTTGTAACTAAGCATTTGCTAGGGATGTGTTTGTCTTTCCTTTGGTGTATTTGTTTAGTAGGTTATTCCTCAACCACTGTAGCATGTTGTGTTCAGCGATTTGGTGAGAGAAATATCATTAGCTGGGCGAAACGTTTGTCAATCCAGGAAGATGTGTGCAGACCTTTCTATCTCATACTGTCGACAAGTTTGTGTTGAAGCACCACAGACAGAACTTTGTTTTTTTTGTACTACACACTTGAACACACCTGACAGTGAACAGTAAGGTGAGAGGGTGTGAATGCTTTCGTGGTCACCCCACTGTGAAGTGAGCTTCTTTTTCAAAGGCAAATAGATGTGGCCTAACCTACATTACCCTTTGACCATCCCTCTATCCCTGATGTGGAGGCTGAGCAGTGGAGGAGAAGACGATGAGGGGAGTTACGGGGGAAGAGTCGGCTGGGTAGCAGATGTGGTAGCCCACATTCCCCCCTCTCCCCAGAAAATGTGCTTTCCTCCCCTCCTTTCTACCCTGTGCATGGTCCCAGGCTGAGGCAGATGTTTTTGTGCTGCTAGTCGAAGATTCCTGGAGCTTTTAACGGAGAAGAAAAGAGACGTCCATGTCATCGGGCAGGGCCAGGTCAGGCTAAGTTGATGTGATGTGGGGGGACTCAGGGGAGAGGAGACTGTACGCAGCAAGGCCAGGGCCCGGGACCTGGAACACACTGACCTTGGCTGGCTCCTCTCCCATACCCCCTCTCTTTGTCGCTCTGTCTCTCTCCGCATTAATTGTGTATTTCTTTTTTCCTCCGTCCCTTTTTTCAGTCCTCGCATCCTGGAACATATAAACAGGATGTAGTCTTGTCTGATCGTAAGTCCTCTCTCGTCTGCCCTGTCCCCCAGTCTACCCCAGTCCCTTGCCCCAGCCTCCAGGCTGAGTTGGAGCTAGGGCCGTCTTAACCGGAGCTTGGACTGGGCGGGAAGGAGGAGAAGGTGGGTGATGGGTAGAGTGCTGAAAAAAACTTTTTGGGGTTCAGTGCATCAGTTGCAATCATGCCTTCAGCCACCATGTAATTTGGTCATCAAATGCCTGCTATCCTACCTGTATGTCTCGGAATCTATACAACAAATGGTTATGAGTGGAGGCTACTCTAGTTGAGTGCAGGTTTTTTCTGCAATGTTATGGGGTAGGGTTCTTTAAAAGTCAGGCTGATTTACTCCTAGCAGCAGCTTTTCATTAGGCATTTTCACATTCATATTTGTAAAAACGATCTATTGCACAAAGAGTTCCACCAGCCTTATTCAGAATGTGCTTTGCCCTTGATCCTTGCACATCATTTCACTTATCTCATATTGGCTGGACTCGTGACATTTTTATCTAGTCTAGTCTTAAACATAGACCGTTTAAGACAAATTACCCACAACCCTCAGGAGGAACCCTTTCTCCTTTGTGTTAAACACGCACTGTGAGGATCTTATAGACTTCCTGAAATCTTAAAGAAAAGCCAATCCTGAATTCAAATCCCACAGGCATTCTCCCTGTTCTAATCCTGACCTGTCAATGACACTAATGTAGCCTAGGTGATTGTCAAGCCCTATTCTCGCTCCCTTCCTCCTTCTAGCCTGCTCCCTATCTTCGTCGCCAGTGCCAATGTGGCCTATTCATAAGCTATCATCACCCTGGCCCCTTGGAATGCTGACTGACTGTACAAGGGCCAACTCTATCTGTTGTTCATGGTTTTGTGACCCTACTCTGCAATGCCCAACACGAACTCAACATCCTGCGCTGATATTGATGCACAGATGAATTCATTTGTACGGTTGTCCTTTTGTGTCCTTTTCTTCTACTCGGCAGGTAACGGAGTTGCCTCGAGTCAAGAGAGAGTTCATCTCAAACATAAAGCGTCAATTAAAGTTCCTCTGCAGCTTTTCTTCTTGGCTATGCGTGTCCAATGTGCAATGTTGAATTGAAAGAGTGGAGGAGAATAGCGTTCATTTAGAGATTAGGCGCTCGTCAGGGATTCGTCATCACGACATGTCGGAGCGTGTGAGGTGAAAGTTCTACTGTGTGAACGTAAGTGTGTGTTTGGAGACGTGGAGCGGCTGCCAAGGAATTATGTGGGAAACTGTCCGTCACTGAAAGGCTTGTCGTTGGAAAAAGGAGGAAAGGGAGGCTTAGCCTATTGTTGACATAGAGAAAGGTGGCAATGCTGAACAACAGTCTTGATGTTCCCCTCAGGCCATAACTATCAATGTTTCAAACATGACTTACTGCAGCTAGGGCATCTTTCCTCCTAGTAACTGTACACATCATCACAACATCTTAGACTTGCAAAATGTCCATCTCTAACAAAATCATGTTCTTTATCAGAATTGTCTCTTATTACCCACCATGCACTATTCTCTTTATACCACCCCAAACCTAGAGATTTGGAAACCTTGGTACATCAACAAATATGTTGATATCATTCTGGTCTTTTTACAGGGCTGAATGCATTGAGGAATGCTCTCGGGCAGTGGCTCCCAGCCATCGGACCTACAATTAATGGGGACAGGGACGGTCACTTTCCAGGACCTTCAGTGGGCCATGTCGGAGGTCAAACCAGGTGCCATGAGGCAGGTCGCCATCGATGTCCCCAAGGTATGTCTGGATTATGGCCCTTTGGTTTCCTTTTTAGTTTAGAAACCCATTTAGTCTTTTGAAGGGCGGCGTTAAAATGTCCTTTTAACCTCCGTTCGATTTACAGAGTGACACAAATATGGAACAACAACTCTGCTGATGTCACCGGCACAACGGAAAGTGTCTTCTAGTCTCATGTTCAGAAACGTCAACAAACTTCCTCAGGGATCGAAAGATATCATTTTTTAAACCTTTATTTAACCAGGCAAGTCAGTTAAGAATAAGAACAAATTATTATTATCAATGACGTCCTAGGAACAGTGGGTTAACTGCCTGTTCAGGGGCAGAACGACAGATTTGTACCTTGTCAGCTCAGGGATTCGATCTTGCAACCTTTCGGTTACTAGTCCAATGCTCTAACCACTAGGATACCCTGCCGCCCCGCACCATCTCTCAGCGAACATTGCTTAATTACTCATTGGAGTAATTAAGTAATTTGTGTATTAGACAAGATGCTTTCAGATCCCCAATGACTTTTGTTGACGTGCGGGGTTTAAACCGAGGAAGCGTCGGATGGAAATGACCCACAGGCCATACTGCTGCCCTCCCTGAAACGGAGATGAATCACACACTCGGGGGAGGTGGGGGGGAGGTGGGGGGACAGCCATCCATGATGTTTTGGACTTTGCATGTGCAAGACATAACGGACAGGAAGAGGCTATCATCATCTCCAGTACTAATTGAAAGCAGATCGGGTCGATGTCGGTTCCTGCCAGAGAGTGAGAGAGAAAAAAAGGCCCTTCTCCTCCTTCCTCTTAATGCTCCTCTGCACTGAGCTCACCCCGAGACGTTCAGTTCTTGCGGCCAGTTCCTGGAAACAAAATAGGGACTTTAGTTTTTTCCTTCCCCCAGTGCACTGCAGCTGAAGGGTCGGCCACAGAGCTTGGACTTGATTATATCCACATGAGTGCAAACATTTGTTTCTAATCCATTTATATAAGAAACTTCCAGTGGATCCCGGGTGAGGCGAAAGCAAGAGCAGAGCCCGCCTCTCTCTCAGGCCGACCGGACCTTTTAATATTTTGATCTGATCGAGAGAGACGTTCCGCTGTTCTTCTTCCTCATCTTTCTCTCCTCCGAGTTCTTGTCGGGAGAAGTGCCCACCACAACTCCTCCTCCCACCCTCCTTCTCTCCCACCTCCCCAGCAACCCCATCAAAGCCCAGACCCTGAGAAGCTCCTTGTAAACTTCAGACAACAACAGTAAAAGATAATAACTGGGTCTCGGAGAGAGAAAAAGAGGCAGGGGGAATGAAATCAACACAGCAAGGTGTGACTCAAACGGCGCCCTCTAATTCCACATCCGCCATATTCGTGACAAAAGCACCTTGGAATTAATGGTGCCTTTTTGTTACGCCAGAGCTATGTTCTTTTGTCTGCAGAAAACCTGAACAGAAACAAAACTAAATAGGGTGGAGGGGGAGAAAAGATGTATAAATCTTTACTGTGCACATCTGCTGCTAGCCTGGCACCTGAAGCTGCCTGATTTGATTTACACCCCATAGACTCTGGCAGGAGGAGGCTGTCTCTCTCGCTCTCTCTCTCTCCTTCCATGCTCTCGCCCATGCTCTCTCTTCCCATCTCCCTCTCACCATCTTTATCATCTCTCTCTCCTCTCTCTCCCCATAAATTGTTCAGCATGTGGTATTTACAGTATGTGGCCGGATGCCAGGTTTCCATTAGGTGCTCCGTTCCCGGGAGACGGCGCCGGTTGCCTGGGATGTGTTACCACAGAGGAAGGGAGGAACAGAGTAATGCTGATGAAGGGGTGGGGGGACTTATTGCTCTGGCCAACCCCTGCTTTCCTTATCTGTTTTCTCTCCTGTAGTCGTACGCCTCGGCCCGTCATCTGTCAACGGGGACAGCTGCTGGCTCTGTTCAACGTCTGCTGGTTCACCCTCAGCCCAGATCGGGCCCAATACTTTTCCTGACGTATACTACATTTTCATTTTCTTGTACTGTATGCCTATTATTCCAAATAAATTCGCACAGAGCAAAAATACAAACAGTATTTTAGTGATTTATTTGATTGGCTAATTGATTTATTACAGCTGTAGAGAGAAATGAACACGGGGCAAACTGCACCTACAACTTCCTTGCCCCACGGTAAGGATGTTATTTTTGAATTGAAAAACGTTGATCATGGAAAAGGTGTTAGTTTTCTTGAATCGGTTTCTAAAGAAGCTTTCATAACACTGCTGGACACCATGCTCTGTTAAAACGGCCACCCTATACAGCCCATTGGGGACGTCTCTCTTTCCATTCACACAGTGTATGAAACCTCTGTATTCTTCTCTGTTTCCAGCTGTGTCCGAATGGTTTGTCTGTTTCCCTTGCAGGTGTGCTGGTCGGATGTGGGAGGCATGGAGCAGGTGAAGCCGAAACTGAAGCAGGCGGTGGAGTGGCCTCTCAGGCACCCCGAGGCCTTCACCTGCATGGGCATGCAGCCCCCAAAAGGAGTACTCCTCTATGGACTCCAGGCTGCTTCATGATCACCAATGTTCTGGCCAACGAGAACGGCCACAACTTGCCTTTAAGGTGATGATCATTCAAAGTTTGATTGTTGCCTGTTATCTCCACCAGGTGGCCAATGGTGGCCAATGTACAGGCAGGGAAGAGTCCTTTTTAGTCTTTTCTACACCTACAGGGTTCCCTAAATCCCACCCCTATAATGCATACTTTTGTAATGCATCAGTTTTGCAGATGCATTGTGTGCTTTGCCTTCAAGCACAGTTTCTTTTGTTATGGCTGACATGGCATGGACCTTTGACGTTTCCACAACTAGGGAGATTCTACAACTATAGATAGTAAAACTAGTACGGCTTCTTTCCTTTTTCCAAAACATACTGTACTTAGCTATGGCCAGTGATTTACCACCAGCAGCCATTGTCTTGGCTTCACCCCAGTTAAAAAACAGGGATGTGCCCCTGATTATCTCAAGGACCTCAGAATCTTTGGCTTCTTTGGAGGCAGACCTACAGGCCTTCTCACTTGACCCCTCCGACCCCATGTGTGTCCTTTTCATTCATCACCCCATCCCGTCTTCTCTCTTCTCTCCCTCCACCCCAATTCACAACTATCCCCTACACCCCTCGCCCTGCTCTGTCCAGGCCCCTTGATGGAGATTGATTGATCACTTCAGTGATTGTTAATTGCCGATTCTTTTGGAAATGGTTGCAGGGTAAGATGGGGCAGAAACTGTCAGCCGGTCTGATTAGATTGGGGCAGTGGTAAAAGATAGTGGATAGGCTGTAATATAACGAAGAAAGACTTACCTTTTAAAGAGTGCTTACAGTGTAAAATTCTCTTAAATGTTTTTCTCATAGATGCTATTTGTGAATAACGTCCAACCCAAATTGTTCGTATTATGGTACACTTGATGTTTAAGCAAAATAAAGTAGTAACAAAATCATATTATATTTCCCCAGTGTGTTAGCTTTGCCCTTGCTTCACTATACTTTTAGATGCATACTACTTGCGTCGTGTACAGTAAAACTCTAACACTCTATCAAAATATTTTCACACGCCAATATGACTGTTACTCTAGCCAAATAGAAATGTACCTACATAGAATATAACCCTCCCAGTGAGTAGCTGGCTAGAGAACTCAACAGATGAATGAACGTTGTCGTGTTCTGAGGAGACAAAAGGTGTCGTCTCCCTGCCAGCCCAGAGGTGTCGAAGAGGGGGGATTGCAGGGGAGGAAGTGCGTCCTGACGGGCTGAGTGGATGTTTATCCGCCTCGGAGGGAGGGAGAGTGCAGAGTGGCCCCATCAACCTTACTTACCCTACCTCCTTTGTCCTCTCTGCCTTCCTTCTTAATGATCATTTTTCCCTCTCTTCCCCTCTTCCTCTTAAATAACTATCCCTTTCATCTCTGAGAGATTTCTTGGCGGGTTGTCAAAAAGTTCTCAGTGGTTTGTTCATTGAGGTGTGTTCCTGTCCGATATTAAATAGTGGTCTAGTTAGCTTGTGGTTAGCTAGGTTAAATGTTATTGAGCGTGTATTACTAGTGTTATATTGATGTGAATGAATAGTTATAGCCTACTGTATAACTAGGGTCCTCGTACGGAAATCTCCTGGTCCTATAATGAATCACTGGACAGGAGAACCAACTTCCCTCTCGGTCTTTCAGGGTCCAGAGTCACTGAGTAAATATGTAGTGGAGTCTGAGAGGGCTGTCAGAGAGGTGAGTACCAGGCCAACTTTCATTGTCTATCATATACCCATTACACTAGGAACATAAGTACTACTTCTGCTGAGAGGAAATTGCTTTAATATGCTAGACTCTAATGTATATGCAATTACTGTATATTAATACCTCGCATATGTCGATACCAGGTCAGAGCTGTCACCCCCTCCATTGTGTTCTTTGATGAGGTTGTCGCTCTTACTGGAGATCGAGGAAGGTAGATATTTTGTCTCAGAAATGAAGTTCAAAATTTTTTCTACCTGATAAACATAATACTGCAGACTTGATGACCACGACACGGCAACTGCTTGCAAGCACACATCTTATTCTGAAAACTGGAAGCACGTATCAAGCCTCAATGAATGGGAAAGATAGGCACCATTTTTAATCATCAGCCTAGTTCAATACGCTGAATGGCATGTATTATCCCCAATTACTTGTTGAATGACTGAACGTCTACATTACCACAATGATTACATTATCAGTGTAATTATTGTACAGTGTAAAGCCGGCTGTGGAGTTCCCATGGAGTCAGTCCACTAGTGCTTTGCTATCAACGCACGCACACATACACTGACACACAGACGAGTCAGTCTGTCCGGAGGCGCTTCAATGGGATGACACTGGGAACATCTGTGGCTTCAGGAAGAAGACACAACGGCCAGAGAGAGGACACAGGCCGCGACAAACAAGCGCTTCATTGTGTACGCCACAGCAGATGGGGGAAGCCAAATATGAGGCGTACTTCCCGGTAAACCCTGATGAAAGTCAATGGTGAAGGAACAGACAAAAGTCCCCTCCAGATATGGTACAAACGTGGCCTTCCCTCAAGCCTAATTGGCCAGAGCCTGGGATGGGTCACAGTGTCCTTTCTTAACAAAACCATTTTGCCATTAGTGCATGTAGGGTGACATTTTGTATCTGTTTACTAGGACTGGGAATTGCCAGGGACTTCACGATGCGAGATTATCACGATACTTAGGTGCCGATATGTATTGTGTTTCTCACGATTCTATATGTATTGCGATTTGAGACCGCGATTTTATTCTGAATTGATGTTCCAAACATATTGCTTACTGTATGTCTGCTGCAGACAGACGAGACAGCATGAGAGGCTACATATCAGAGTTGGGGGTCAACTTAAGTCAACTCAGGAATGGACTGGATATAGTGTTCGACCTGACAAAATGCCCCACTTCCAGTGGCGATTTTCTCATCTGAATTCCATGGATATCACTGAATTGACTGGATTTGAAGAAGTTATTTGGCCACGACTCTGCAGTTGCCTTTCATAAGGACTTGATGCAGGGGAGTCAGTCAGTTCACTGCAGCAGAGCTCATATCTCCAGGCCACTGGCCATTTAAAAAATGCACTTAGCAGTGATCTATAAAGGTTATTTATTGGTCTTAACTTCCCGCATTTAATCAATGAAGTGGCTTCATTGCTCATGAGCTGGAATTTAACTGTTGACACGGCCTGGGCTAGAGATGGAAGAGAGATATTTTGTGTTTTCTTTTCTTGACGTGAAGCACCAGTAAATCTTCAAGCCTACCTGCCATAACTGCCCAAATCTGTTGGAATGAGTTATCTGATAGTGAGAGAGAAAGACAGAGAGCCAGACAGTAGAGAGTCTGAGACGGAGAGACAGACAGATTAAGGGGATGACGGGTCCAGAGAGAAAGCACGAGAGCCAGAGAATGAAAGATCGAGAGGGCAAGAGAAAGAAACCAAGCCTTGGATGAGAGGCAGAAGCAGCCATGGCAGATTTCTCCCTTTGTCATGAGGCATTTACCTTATTCCTCCCAGGACCATAACTCACTGACAGGCCTCTTTTGTGTTCCTCTGTGGCCTTCTCTGTGGTAATGACGTGTGGCACTTACGCTGGCTCTGTGAACAAAGACAGTAAGAGTGTGTGTGTGTGTTTTTGGTTTTACTGTCCTTGTGGGGCCCAGAAGTCCTTACAAGAATAATAAAACAAGGACAATTCTGGCAAGTGGGGACATTTCACTGGTCCCCACAAGGAAAAGGGCTTAGGGTTAGGGGTTTGGGTTTAGGGTTAGATTAGGCTTAGGTTAGTGTTAAGTAACAGGATTTTGAATGGGAATCAATTGTTTGGTCCTCACAAGTATAAACCAATTGTGTGTGTCTGACAGCGATGGGGAGCACGAGAGGGAGGGAGAGACACTGCGCTGTGCTATGGAAAATAAACCCCTTACTATTTCTGAGTGCAGGGTGCTGGGATCTGACAACTTGAACAGATACATTTTTGGTTAAAACTCCTCCCCTATCACCCCCCCCCCATTCTGTACTCTCTCCCCTTCCTCTTGCCCTCTCCTCTTTGCTCTCTCAGTTTGTTGGGGTCTGCTGGTGTTGGGGACCGGGTCCTGGTCCAGCTCCTGACAGAAAGCTGGGGGACGTCGCCGTTCTGGCCACATCCAACCGGACTGACATGAGAGATAGGATAGAACGCGCAGAGAGTCCCTGCTCTCCCTTTCTCTCTATCTTTCTGCTTCCCATCCTTCTCTTCCTTATCCTCCCTCTATCTCCAAAAGAAACTTCCTGAGTGCTGATCAAAGACAGAGCCTGGGCCTGGGCCTTGGCAAAACACACCCAGGAAGAAATGGCCTTGCGCTTTAATTTAAGGGTTTTCATTCTCTGTATCCTTCCTTTAATTTTTCTCTCTGTATTCTTCCCTCATTTCATTCGGTCTGTATCCTTCCCTCTTTTCATTCTCTCTTTGTATCCTTCCCTCTTAATTCTGTGTCCTTCCCTCATCTCCCTCTTTTCTGTCCTTCTCTCTCCCCATCTATGTACTAACTCTATGTGAACATACTCTGCTTTCTGAAACATAATATTATGTCTGCTCTTATCGTAACGTGGAGTGATTAGGAGGGAGAAAACGTAAAACTGCTGTTATAGTAGACATTTTGCCTCCTCCAATATCTGACAGGTGGCTACAGAGCTCCCATGGTGGGAAAGACCCTCACAGTGCTCCCTTATGGACAGTTGAACAGCTGGAGGTCCCCTCCAGGGCCACTGTTGGAGAATTGACACTTCCCTGGCCTTCCTAGCAACTGAAGACCATTTCCTTCCTTCCTCCTCCCCTGCTACTGCCTGGCCTGCCACTCCAAGCTCTGTTAGCAGTGGGGGGTCGAGCCCCTGGGGTTGGTGGGGGGGCATGGGAAACCCCAGGCATCTCCAGCAGCCCCACCAAGCTAACCCTGCTGCTGCTGTCAGGAAGCAGAGGTCCTAGGCAGCTGAGAAATCAGAGTGGGGTGGCGCTATTTGAATGTGAATCACATTAGCCGTGATGGGAAATACAAGCCGCCAAATGTAGTTGCAATTTTTAGGGACCCCCCTCCCTTGGGCTGGCACCCCGCTTCCACTCCCGAACCACCCACTGTTGCACCCCTCCACCACTACCCACAAACTGTCAACACACAGGAGAAGGCGGCCCTTTCCACGAGAATGGCATGATAATGATGAGACAAATGAAGATTAATGGGATGTTTGGGTGTCAATGAGGCACATTGTCGGCAGACTGATGGAGCACAGGGACTTCTGGGTACTTGTTGGTTTGATGGACATAGTGGTAGAGGGAAGGAGAAAGGGAGGGAGGGAATGACATGGAGAGACGGGGAGTCTGCGTGTACTTATGGCATAGTTTGGGTGGGTCTGCTGTTGGTCTCTCAGCCACTAGCTGTGTCAAGTGTCTACTTCCTACTTATCTACCTCCTTTAGCCAGCTTTTAGAACGGGCTCTGCTGTGCAAAGGAAGCGCTCCATTTGGTCTATGTGGCATTTGTTAGGATATTAATGAAATGACTGCAAATCTCTTGTGATAGCATGGAATTATTGACATCAACGCTTGATTTGTATTTTCACCAAAAAAATGCATGACGTTTCTCCCTCAAATAATGCATACAGCTTAGACTATTTACACAACCTGTTAGTATTAAACTACTGTTACTTTCATACCGGAATTTAATCAGACAAGTTACTTCATTCATTCCCCTTTGTCTGGTGCTTTTTGCTCCCAAAATGTCCACAGTTCAACAGGCCTTTGTATTGCACCAATCATCCTGTCCCACCTTTGACCCATTTTGAGTTTCCTGTGATGATTGATTAGTGGCACCAGGATATTTACCCAGCCTGATTTGGGGAAGACCCCCCTAGCCTTGTCTCACACACAGACACACACACACAAACACACCTCATGTTTCACCTCAACATTGTGAAGAAAGTCACTTCATTAAGATTTCGGGCACCCACCCTAAGTTGTATGCAAAATGTTTACATAGCATATCCATAGGCCACTTGTTCATTTTTTAAATTGTATTTATTTAACCTTTAATTAACTAGGCAAGACAGTTAAGAACAAATTCTTATTTACAATGACGTCCTACCCCGTCTAAATTGTGTGCCGCCCAATGGGACTCCCAATCACGGCCGGATGTGATACAGCCTGGATTCGAACCAGGGACTGTAGGGATGCCTCTTGCACTGAGATGCAGTGCCTTAGACCGCTGCGGCACTCTGGAGCATTGAGGAAGGATAATGTTGGTTTGTTATTCTACTGAATAGCCTGTTTGTTTACCCTAATATGTGTTGAGCTCCCTCCGTTCTGTCAGGAGAAAGTTACAGTATATGTGATTACTGCCAGATGGAGTTTTTTTGGAACCAGAAGTTACAAAATGGGCTCTTATCAGATCTGTGGAAAACAGATGTGTGGTGTGGCATGCACTTTTTTTTTTAAAGAAGAAAAAAAGAATCCCCTCCCAATACTCTAAATTTGGCTTGTGTAGTTTCTCTTCTGAACAGGAGATGGCGCCACATCGGATACTGTTATGCCGTAAACAATTGTGTGGGTATTACTCTTGTAGACTTTTGCTTTACATACTTTATTCTAAACATGTTAATGTTTTGCTGGCTCCATTGGCTATTAGGTTGTTCTACACAATGACATTTAGCATTCTATGATGGCAAGAGTGTAGGCTAAGTGTGCACAAATAAAGGCACACATACAAGAGATGTCAAAGTTATTCTAGAGGTTGGAACCCTAGCACCTACTGCCATTTAGTTATCTCTGAAAATTATGTAATTTTACACAGTCTACATGTCACCATTGGTAATTGGTATGCCTCCATTGTGTATCTTGACCAAATCAATGGTCCTTTTCAGCGTTTTAATCATCAGCCTAATAATTTCACCTTCCCAAAGAGCCGTTTTAAACCTCCAAAATTTACCAAAATACCTCCCCCAGTAATTTCTTAATTTCCAAACATGATTGCAAAGTTACGGAATCTGACCCCCCCTGACCTGTTCTTCTCAGAACCATAGTGTGGAAAAAAGAGAGGAAAAGGGTTTCTAACTTATTGCATACCTCCTCGTACCTTTAAGGGGGAAGGAAAACACATCCAAGTAAAAGCAAAGGTTTAACTAAGTTTAAAACTCCACCACCGGATCACAACGTTAGTCATGCCTTGTGTTTGCATACGCTGTACATAAACTGGACTTTAGCTGTATATGCAAACAAACATAGGTCACTGAACATCTGTCAGTATCTTTCAAGCCAATGGTTAACATTGGACATTTCTAATTGTAATCTAAGTTTGTAAATATATGAATACCAGTCTACTGTAGCCTTATAGCTTCAGGTTACAAAGAATTTGCCTTGACCTTTTGTAAAGTTCGGTGTAGTCTTTGGTGTATTTGTGAAATGTATTGTATCACAGCGTTGCCTGATGATGTCAATGTTGTTTTGCCTAGTAGATCTGACCACAGCCAATCACCATTCATCTAGATGGCATTCCCAGGCATCCATTATAGACTTTGCTTTTAAGTGCCATTGTTTTTGGTGACAGCAGTGCATTTAGTCTGTTTTAAAAGGTGTCTTCAACTCTCCATTGACCTTTAGCCAGACGTCAACATTGTCATGTTTTATAAATCTCCTTTGGCTCTTCACCCCAGCATGGGGAACTATCAACTATCCACCTAGCAGACACTGGTCATGGGTGACTCTCACAGTTTGAATGACACACACCTCCTGTGTTTCCACTCATCCAACAGAAGGCTACTTGGGCCCAACCTTGACCTGGCAGGAACTTAATCTTCGCTAAAAGAGTGTGGTAATAAGCCCACCAGTCAAAACAGGTCATATTTGTTGTGCTGGTTATCATATCCCAGCTTTTCTCGCTGTTTCTCTTTTTCATTATCTGTCTTGTTCTATATCTCTCTCTATCTCTTTGGGCTGTTTTTGAAGGATTAGAGTTCATTCACTGTTTTCCTGACTCTACACTTCTCAACAGGGTGGTGGTGCACAGCACAGGATGTCTCTCTGAAAGCTTGGCTGGCAGTGTTATCTCAAGGTATTAGTATCTCTGTTTACTGGTAAATGATACAGCAGTTTACCCCAGTTCTCACTTCTTCGCCTCGTTTCGCCCGTCGAAATCAGTTACGTAAAAAGACACTAAGCTCTAAGTATTCGTGCATTCATGCAGTATGTGTCTGAAGTAGTTTTGTACAGTTGTACTCCGAGAAACCAAGATGATTTGGCTTTGTGGATTAGAAAAACCACAGTGGCAAACGAAAACAAATGGTGGATTTAATTCCCAAGACTTTGTGTGTGTTTGTGTGCTCAGGTAATGGGATACCAGCAGGGGATGGATGAGCTCTGGGAGGGGGGTGTGTGTGTGTGTGTTCGAGGGTGGGGGCAGGGGGTTAGGATCCCCAGACTGGTATCAAACTTCAAGGGCTGTATTAGTGTCAAATAACACGAGTGCCCCCCCCGCCCCCAATTGATCAGGATGTCAAAACCTCTGATCACACCATGCACACGAATATACTGGTTTTAAATAAATACTTAAGATGACAGTTTATTTTTGAAATGTCATATTTTTGTTGCTTTTCAAACAGTGGCTTTGTATTATTGCCCCCACAAGTATAGTAGAGTTTATGCATTTATTAAAGATCAATGTTAAATTTAAATCTCCCTACCATCGTATCTAAGCCAATATGACAACAATGTCGATGAAAATTAGCAAATCAACTTGATTGAAGGTACACAACACACTCCCCGCCTCTCGTTATGAGTCGTCTGGCCGTTACCGAGAACCACTTATTGGATTAGCATTAGGAAAAGAAAAATCATTATTGCCCCGACCTAGCTCAATATCTAGGCGTCAGATAAGAACGAGGCTACAGGTCCATGAAGTCATTATTAGACTTTGCACATTTCGGACTGAATATGTTTGTAGGGGCAACAGTTTTGATTACATTTATAATTTATCATTTCTGTCCGTTAAGAATGAACCATGTGCTACCTTTTTTGTAGAATTTCTGACAATGCTAACATCTTTTCAGCCAAATCTCAGCGTTCTAACAAGTAGCGGACCAAAGCACCAGTCGGATGCTAACACAAGTCGGATGAGAGGCAAGCTACAAACAAACGAAGCTAGCTAAGGATGGTTTTTCTCATGGCTGAAGTCATCTGTGTATACTTGGCCTTGACACTTGCGTGTAATCAGAGCACAAACAAACAAGCACAACGTCCTTGGCTGCTATTGCCAATTAGTTAGCCAACTAACATAAGGTAGTCATGTTAGCTAGCTAGCTACAAGGCTGTAACATTAACTGTATGAACAGATCACAATGCACCTGCACAACTCAATGTTGACAATATCTCCCACATTCTTCCACAAAGCACAGCTATCTAGCTAAGAAAAGTTCATAGTCAACACCAAACTTTGGGAAACTGCCAGGCTGCCAATGTAACATGGTACTAAACTAACATATGGAATTGTTTTAAGATGGCCATACCATGGATCATTTAGTTATTTGATTTACGATTTTAGGACCCCTTTGGAAAAGGTTTTTGTAAAATATAGAGTTTGGCCTCTACTATTGTAGCCCATAGTAATGCATTGTAATTACACATTCATAAATAACATATCTAAGACATCTAAGAAAGGTCTTAACTAAGACAAAAATAATTCATAATTGACTTTTTTTTGCACAACATTATTGTATGGGACACTTTCAAATGTACTTTTAGAGGCCATTCAATACCATACTCATCATTAAAACAAAAGCAGTTTAGGTCAGAAGAGATTAGACTAATAAAGGAAATAGAGGAAGTACCCGAGCAGGTAGATGGTAACGGATACTGTACTATAGAGGCACAAAATAGGTTGGAGGAAAAACTATATAAATGGAGGTACTTATTCAAGAACCATCAAGTGTAATGTATTACAGAAATAAAGTGAATTGGATGGAAAATGGTGAAAAATGCACAATGTTTCTTGCATCTCCAACATGGAAATTCTACCAAAAATAATTTACAGCAATTTGTTACAAATGATGGAGTTATCCATGATTCACTAAACACAATTTTGAAAGACGAAGCTAAATGATTTTAAAGCATATTTTTTCTTTGCAGGCTCCTCAATTTCCACATGTTAACTAAGGATTCCTTTCCTAATAATAATGTAAAATGAACAAATTTACAGAAAGGCCTGTGTGAAGCCAACTTTACGAAAGAGGAACTTTTTGAGGCTATAAAATATTTTCAGTCTGGAAAAACACCATGCCTTGACAGTATAGGTCTGACAGTAGAGGTCTATCAGACCTTTTTTTGATGTGCTCAAAGATCCATTATTAGCATGTTTTAATTACTCATATACGAATTGTAGACTTTCAGGTACTCAACAAGAAGGTCTGATTTCATTACTACTAAAACAGGACCCAAGTGGTAAGTATAAAGTATCCAGTCCATGTAAATAAAAAATGGAGGCCTCTAACATAGCACATAGAATAAAAGAGGTTTTACCAGATATTGGTCATCCTGATCAGACAGGTTTTTTACATGGACGATATATTGGAGATAATATACAACAATTACTTGAAACAATTGAACATTATGAAACATCAAATATACCAGGCTTGGTCTTCATAGCAGATTTTGAAAAGGCATTTGATAAAGTACAGCTACAATTTATATTTAAATGCCTGGATTACTGTAATTTTGGTGAATCTCTTATACAATGGGTTAAAGCAACCCTGTCATGCAGGTGAAAGAGGACCCAAAAGCGACTTAACAGAAACAGAGTTTATTTAAGTCCAAACAGGGAATAACAGAAATCCTCTAGTCTGTAGAGGGGAATAACTGGAGAAGCGGCCACAGACTGCAGGTCGCTTCGGGTAGGCGCAGGCCGTAGTAGACAGAGACACCTGCTCACACGCAGCATCTGATGAAGGCAAAAAACACGACAGGACAGGGCGATACACAATCACAGCAAAAACACGACAGGACAGGGCGAAACGCAATCACAGCATGGTGAATACTAAACAAGGAACCGACGGGACAGGAACGGAACACAAAGGAATAAATAGGGACTCTAATCAGGGGAAAGGATCGGGAACAGGTGTGGGAAGACCAAATGATGATTAGGGGAATAGGAACAGCTGGGAGCAGGAACGGAACGATAGAGAGAAGAGAGAGCGAGAGAGTGAGAGAGGGAGGGGGAGAGAGAGGGATAGAAGGAGGGAAAGAACCAAATAAGACCAGCAGAGGGAAACGAACAGAATGGGGAGCACAGGGACAAGACATGACAACAAATGACAAACATGACAGTACCCCCCCCACTCACCGAGCGCCTCCTGGCGCACTCGAGGAGGAATCCTGGCGGCAACGGAGGAAATCATCGATGAGTGAACGGTCCAGCACGTCCCGAGACGGAACCCAACTCCTCTCCTCAGGACCGTAACCCTCCCAATCCACTAAGTATTGGTGACCCCGTCCCCGAGAACGCATGTCCATGATCTTATGTACCTTGTAAATAGGTGCGCTCTCGACAAGGACGGGAGGGGGAGGGAAGACGAACGGGGTGCGAAGAAAGGGCTTAACACAGGAGACATGGAAGACAGGATGGACGCGACGAAGATGTCGCGGAAGAAGCAGTCGCACAGCGACAGGATTGACGACCTGGGAGACACGGAACGGACCAATGAACCGCGGAGTCAATTTACGAGAAGCTGTCGTAAGAGGAAGGTTGCGAGTGGAAAGCCACACTCTCTGGCCGCAACAATACCTTGGACTCTTAATCCTGCGTTTATTGGCGGCTCTCACAGTCTTCCCCGCAGACAAAGACAGACCGGTAATGAAGTCTAAGGCGATGTGAGACCATGGTCGAGAAGGAATGGGGAGCGGTCTGAGACGACCGGCAGGAGGAGAGTTACCCGACTTAGTCTGCGCGCAGTCCGAACAAGCAGCCACGAAACGGCGCGTGTCACGCTCCTGAGTCGGCCACCAAAAGCGCTGGCGAATAGACGCAAGAGTGCCTCGAACACCGGGATGACCAGCTAACTTGGCAGAGTGAGCCCACTGAAGAACAGCCAGACGAGTGGAAACAGGAACGAAAAGGAGGTTACTAGGACAGCGCGCGGCGACGCAGTGTGCGTGAGTGCTTGCTTAACCTGTCTTTCAATTCCCCAGACTGTTAACCCGACAACACGCCCATAAGGAAGAATCCCCTCGGGATCAGTAGAAGCCACAGAAGAACTAAACAGACGGGATAAGGCATCAGGCTTGGTGTTCTTGCTACCCGGACGGTAAGAAATCACAAACTCGAAACGAGCGAAAAACAACGCCCAACGAGCTTGACGGGCATTAAGTCGTTTGGCAGAACGGATGTACTCAAGGTTCTTATGGTCTGTCCAAACGACAAAAGGAACGGTCGCCCCCTCCAACCACTGTCGCCATTCGCCTAGGGCTAAGCGGATGGCGAGCAGTTCACGGTTACCCACATCATAGTTGCGCTCAGATGGCGACAGGCGATGAGAAAAATAAGCGCAAGGATGAACCTTATCGTCAGACTGGAAGCGCTGGGATAGAATGGCTCCCACGCCTACCTCTGAAGCGTCAACCTCGACAATGAATTGTCTAGTGACGTCAGGAGTAACGAGGATAGGAGCGGACGTAAAACGTTCTTTTAGAAGATCAAAAGCTCCCTGGGCGGAACCGGACCACTTAAAACACGTCTTGACAGAAGTAAGAGCTGTGAGAGGGGCAGCAACTTGACCGAAATTACGAATGAAACGCCGATAGAAATTAGCGAAACCTAAAAAAGCGCTGCAACTCGACACGTGACCTTGGAACGGGCCAATCACTGACAGCTTGGACCTTAGCGGAATCCATCTGAATGCCTTCAGCGGAAATAACGGAACCGAGAAAAGTAACGGAGGAGACATGAAAAGAGCACTTCTCAGCCTTTACGTAGAGACAATTCTCTAAAAGGCGCTGTAGAACACGTCGAACGTGCTGAACATGAATCTCGAGTGACGGAGAAAAATCAGGATATCGTCAAGATAGACAAAAACAAAGATGTTCAGCATGTCTCTCAGAACATCATTAACTAATGCCTGAAAAACAGCTGGCGCATTGGCGAGACCGAACGGCAGAACCCGGTACTCAAAATGCCCTAACGGAGTGTTAAACGCCGTTTTCCACTCGTCCCCCTCTCTGATGCGCACGAGATGGTAAGCGTTACGAAGGTCCAACTTAGTAAAGCACCTGGCTCCCTGCAGAATCTCGAAGGCTGATGACATAAGGGAAGCGGATAACGATTCTTAACCGTTATGTCATTCAGCCCTCGATAATCCACGCAGGGGCGCAGAGTACCGTCCTTCTTCTTAACAAAAAGAACCCCGCCCGGCCGGAGAAGAAGAAGGCACTATGGTACCGGCGTCAAGAGACACAGACAAATAATCCTCGAGAGCCTTACGTTCGGGAGCCGACAGAGAGTATAGTCTACCTCGAGGAGGAGTGGTCCCCGGAAGGAGATCAATACTACAATCATACGACCGGTGAGGAGGAAGGGAGTTGGCTCGGGACCGACTGAAGACCGTGCGCAGATCATGATATTCCTCCGGCACTCCTGTCAAATCGCCAGGTTCCTCCTGAGAAGTAGGGACAGAAGAAACAGGAGGGATGGCAGACATTAAACACTTCACATGACAAGAAACGTTCCAGGATAGGATAGAATTACTAGACCAATTAATAGAAGGATTATGACATACTAGCCAGGGATGACCCAAAACAACAGGAGTAAACGGTGAACGGAAAATCAAAAAAGAAATAGTCTCACTGTGGTTACCAGATACTGTGAGAGTTAAAGGTAGTGTCTCAAATTTGATACTGGGAAGATGACTACCATCTAAGGCAAACATGGGCGTAGGCTTGTCTAACGGTCTGAAAGGAATGTTATGTTTCCGAACCCATGCTTCGTCCATGAAACAACCCTCAGCCCCAGAGTCAATCAAGGCACTGCATGTAGCACCCGAACCGGTCCAGCGTAGATGGACCGACATAGTAGTACAAGATCTAGATGAAGAGACCAGAGTAGTAGCGCTCACCAGTAGCCCTCCGCTTACTGATGGGCTCTGGCCTCTTACTGGACATGAATTAACAAAATGTCCAGCAACTCCGCAATAGAGGCACAGGCGGTTGGTGATCCTCCGTTCCCTCTCCTTAGTCGAGATGCGAATCCCTCCCAGCTGCATGGGCTCAGTCTCAAAGCCAGAGGAGGGAGATGGTTGCGATGCGGAGCAGGGAAACACCGTTGATGCGAGCTCTCTTCCACGAGCCCGGTGACGAAGATCTACCCGTCGTTCTATGCGGATGGCGAGAGCAATCAAAGAGTCCACATCTGAAGGAACCTCCCGGGAGAGAATCTCATCCTTAACCACTGCGTGGAGTCCCTCCAGAAAACGAGCGAGCAGCGCCGGCTCGTTCCACTCACTAGAGGCAGCAAGAGTGCGAAACTCAATAGAATAATCCGTTATGGACCGTTCACCTTGGCATAAGGAAGCCAGGGCCCTAGAAGCCTCCCTACCAAAAACTGAACGGTCAAAAACCCGAATCATCTCCTCTTTAAAGTTCTGGAACTTGTTAGAGCAATCAGCCCTTGCCTCCCAGATAGCTGTGCCCCATTCTCGAGCCCGGCCAGTAAGGAGTGAAATGACGTAAGCAACCCGAGCTCTCTCTCTAGAGTATGTGTTGGGTTGGAGAGAGAACACAATCTCACACTGCGTGAGAAAGGAGCGGCACTCAGTGGGCTGCCCGGAGTAGCAAGGTGGGTTATTAACCCTAGGTTCTGGAGGCTCGGCAGGCCAGGAAGTAACAGGTGGCACGAGACGTAGACTCTGGAACTGTCCAGAGAGGTCGGAAACCTGAGCGGCCAGGTTCTCCACGGCATGGCGAGCAGCAGACAATTCCTGCTCGTGTCTGCCGAGCATGGCTCCTTGGATCTTGACGGCAGTGTAACGAGCGTCTGAAGTCGCTGGGTCCATTCCTTGGTCGGTTCCTTCTGTCATGCAGGTGAAAGAGGACCCAAAAGCGACTTAACAGAAACAGAGTTTATTTAAGTCCAAACAGGGAATAACAGAAATCCTCTAGTCTGTAGAGGGGAATAACTGGAGAAGCGGCCACAGACTGCAGGTCGCTCGGGTAGGCGCAGGCCGTAGTAGACAGAGACACCTGCTCACACGCAGCATCTGATGAAGGCAAAAAACACGACAGGACAGGGCGATACACAATCACAGCAAAAACACGACAGGACAGGGCGAAACGCAATCACAGCATGGTGAATACTAAACAAGGAACCGACGGGACAGGAACGGAACACAAAGGAATAAATAGGGACTCTAATCAGGGGAAAGGATCGGGAACAGGTGTGGGAAGACCAAATGATGATTAGGGGAATAGGAACAGCTGGGAGCAGGAACGGAACGATAGAGAGAAGAGAGAGCGAGAGAGTGAGAGAGGGAGGGGGAGAGAGAGGGATAGAAGGAGGGAAAGAACCAAATAAGACCAGCAGAGGGAAACGAACAGAATGGGGAGCACAGGGACAAGACATGACAACAAATGACAAACATGACAAACCCTAGAGGTAAAATAGTAAATGATGGTTACTTCTCAGAAAGTATAGAGCTATTAAGAGGAGTTCTTTGTCTCCATACAGATGAAGTCAGAAGTTTACATACATCTTAGCCAAATACATTTAAACTCAGTTTTTCACAATTCCTGACATTTAATCTAAGTAAAAATTCCCTGTCTTAGGTCCGTTAGGATCACCACTTCATTTTAGGAATGTGAAATGTCAGAATAATTAGTAGAGGGTGATTTATTTCAGCTATTTCTTTCATCACATTCCCAGTGGGTCAGAAGTTTACATACACTCAATTAGTATTTGGTAGCATTGCCTTTAAATTGTTTAACGTGGGTCAAACATTTCAGGTAGCCTTCCACAAGCTTCCCACAATAAGTTGGGTGAATTTTGGCCCATTCCTTCTGACAGAGCTGGTGTAACTGAGTCAGGTTTGTAGGCCTCCTTGCTCGCACATGCTTTTTCAGTTCTGCCCACATATTTTCTATGGGATTGAGGTCAGTGCTTTGTGATGGCCACTCGAATAACCTTGACTTTGTTGTCCTTAAGCCATTTTGCCACAACTTTGGAAGTGTGGTTGGGGTCATTTTCCATTTGGAAGACCCATTTGCGACAAAGCTTTAACTTCTTGACTGATGTCTTGAGATGTTGCTTCAATATATCCACATAATTTTTCTTCTTGGTGATGCAATCTATTTTGTGAAGTGCACCAGTCCCTCCTGCAGCAAAGCACCCCCACAACATGATGCTGCCACCCCCGTGCTTCACGGTTGGGATGGTGTTCTTCGGCTTGCAAGGATCCCCTTTTTCCTCCAAACATAACGATGGTCGTTATGGGCTAACAGTTCTATTTTGTATCATCAGAACAGAGGACAAAAAGTACGATCTTTGTCCCCATGTGCAGCTGCAAACCGTAGTCTGGCTTTTTTATGGCGGTTTTGGAGCCGTGGCTTCTTCCTTGCTGAGCGACCTTTCAGGTTATGTCGATATAGGACTCGTTTTACTGTGGATATAGATATGTTGTACCTGTTTCCTCCAGCATCTTCACAAGGTTCTTTGCTGCTGTTCTGGGATTGATTTGCACTTTTCGCACCAAAGTACGTTCATCTCTAGGAGACAGAACGCATCTCCTTCCTGAGCAGTATGACGGCTGCATGGTCCCATTATGTTTATACTTGCGTACTATTGTTTGTACAGATGAACGTGGTACCTTCAGGTGTTTGAAAATTGCTCCCAAGGATGAACCAGACTTGTGGAGGTCTACAATTTCTTTCTGAGGTCTTGACTGATTTCTTTTGATTTTCCCATGATGTCAAGCAAAGAGTCATTGCGTTTGAAGGTAGGCATTGAAATACATCCACAGGTACACCTCAAATTGACTAAAATGATGTCAATTAGCCTATCAGAAGCTTCTAAAGCCATGACATAATTTTCTGGAATTTTCCAAGCTGTTTAAAGGCACAGTCAACTTAGTGTATGTAAACCTCTGACCCACTGGAATTGTGATACAGTGAATTACAAGTCAAATAATATGTATGTAAACAATTGCTGGAGAAATTACTTGTGTCATGCACAAAGTGGGTGTCCTAATCGACTTCCCAAAACTATAGTTTGTTACCAAGAAATGTATGGAGTGGTTGAAAAACGACTTTAAATGACTCCAACCTAGTGTATGTAAACTTCTGACTTCAACTGTATCTATTTATTATGGCCATTTGAAATGCTAGCTATTAAAATTAGATCCATCAAGAACATTAAGGGGTTAGAAAACCTAGGCATAAAATCAAGTGTCAATGTATGCCGATGACTCTAGTTTTTTTTTCAGTCCGCATGTCATGTTTTGTCTTATATCATCTTGTCATTTTGCTTTTCCTTCTGTTCGTTTCCCCCTGCTGGTCTTATTAGGTTCGTTCCCTTTTTCTATCCCTCTCTCTCCCCCTCCCTCTCTCTCCTCTCTCTATCGTTCCGTTCCTGCTCCCAGCTGTTCCTATTCCCCTAATCATCATTTAGTCTTCCCACACCTGTTCCCGATCCTTTCCCCTGATTAGAGTCCCTATTTATTCCTTTGTGTTCCGTTCCTGTCCCGTCGGTTCCTTGTTTTGTATTCACCATGCTGTGATTGTGTTTCGCCCTGTCCTGTCGTGTTTTTTGCCTTCATCAGATGCTGCGTGTGAGCAGGTGTCTCTGTCTACTACGGCCTGCGCCTACCCGAAGCGACCTGCAGTCTGTGGCCGCTTCTCCAGTTATTCCCTCTACAGACTAGAGGATTTCTGTTATTCCCTGTTTGGACTTAAATAAACTCTGTTTCTGTTAAGTCGCTTTTGGGTCCTCTTTCACCTGCATGACAGAAGGAACCGACCAAGGAATGGACCCAGCGACTTCAGACACTCGTTACACTGCCGTCGAGATCCAGGAGCCATGCTCGGCAGACACGAGCAGGAATTGTCTGCTGCTCGCCATGCCGTGGAGAACCTGGCCGCTCAGGTTTCCGACCTCTCTGGACAGTTCCAGAGTCTACGTCTCGTGCCACCTGTTACTTCCTGGCCTGCCGAGCCTCCAGAACCTAGGGTTAATAACCCACCTTGCTACTCCGGGCAGCCCACTGAGTGCCGCTCCTTTCTCACGCAGTGTGAGATTGTGTTCTCTCTCCAACCCAACACATACTCTAGAGAGAGAGCTCGGGTTGCTTACGTCATTTCACTCCTTACTGGCCGGGCTCGAGAATGGGGCACAGCTATCTGGGAGGCAAGGGCTGATTGCTCTAACAAGTTCCAGAACTTTAAAGAGGAGATGATTCGGGTTTTTGACCGTTCAGTTTTTGGTAGGGAGGCTTCTAGGGCCCTGGCTTCCTTATGCCAAGGTGAACGGTCCATAACGGATTATTCTATTGAGTTTCGCACTCTTGCTGCCTCTAGTGAGTGGAACGAGCCGGCGCTGCTCGCTCGTTTTCTGGAGGGACTCCACGCAGTGGTTAAGGATGAGATTCTCTCCCGGGAGGTTCCATCAGATGTGGACTCTTTGATTGCTCTCGCCATCCGCATAGAACGACGGGTAGATCTTCGTCACCGGGCTCGTGGAAGAGAGCTCGCATCAACGGTGTTTCCCTGCTCCGCATCGCAACCATCTCCCTCCTCTGGCTTTGAGACTGAGCCCATGCAGCTGGGAGGGATTCGCATCTCGACTAAGGAGAGGGAACGGAGGATCACCAACCGCCTGTGCCTCTATTGCGGAGTTGCTGGACATTTTGTTAATTCATGTCCAGTAAGAGGCCAGAGCCCATCAGTAAGCGGAGGGCTACTGGTGAGCGCTACTACTCAGGTCCCTTCATCTAGATCTTGTACTACTATGTCGGTCCATCTACGCTGGACCGGTTCGGGTGCTACATGCAGTGCCTTGATTGACTCTGGGGCTGAGGGTTGTTTCATGGACGAAGCATGGGTTCGGAAACATAACATTCCTTTCAGACCGTTAGACAGGCCTACGCCCATGTTTGCCTTAGATGGTAGTCATCTTCCCAGTATCAAATTTGAGACACTACCTTTAACCCTCACAGTATCTGGTAACCACAGTGAGACTATTTCTTTTTTGATTTTCCGTTCACCGTTTACACCTGTTGTTTTGGGTCATCCCTGGCTAGTATGTCATAATCCTTCTATTAATTGGTCTAGTAATTCTATCCTATCCTGGAACGTTTCTTGTCATGTGAAGTGTTTAATGTCTGCCATCCCTCCCGTTTCTTCTGTCCCTACTTCTCAGGAGGAACCTGGCGATTTGACAGGAGTGCCGGAGGAATATCATGATCTGCGCACGGTCTTCAGTCGGTCCCGAGCCAACTCCCTTCCTCCTCACCGGTCGTATGATTGTAGTATTGATCTTCTTCCGGGGACCACTCCTCCTCGAGGTAGACTATACTCTCTGTCGGCTCCCGAACGTAAGGCTCTCGAGGATTATTTGTCTGTGTCTCTTGACGCCGGTACCATAGTGCCTTCTTCTTCTCCGGCCGGGCGGGGTTCTTTTTGTTAAGAAGAAGGACGGTACTCTGCGCCCTGCGTGGATTATCGAGGGCTGAATGACATAACGGTTAAGAATCGTTATCCGCTTCCCCTTATGTCATCAGCCTTCGAGATTCTGCAGGGAGCCAGGTGCTTTACTAAGTTGGACCTTCGTAACGCTTACCATCTCGTGCGCATCAGAGAGGGGGACGAGTGGAAAACGGCGTTTAACACTCCGTTAGGGCATTTTGAGTACCGGGTTCTGCCGTTCGGTCTCGCCAATGCGCCAGCTGTTTTTCAGGCATTAGTTAATGATGTTCTGAGAGACATGCTGAACATTTTTGTTTTTGTCTATCTTGACGATATCCTGATTTTTTCTCCGTCACTCGAGATTCATGTTCAGCACGTTCGACGTGTTCTACAGCGCCTTTTAGAGAATTGTCTCTACGTAAAGGCTGAGAAGTGCTCTTTTCATGTCTCCTCCGTTACTTTTCTCGGTTCCGTTATTTCCGCTGAAGGCATTCAGATGGATTCCGCTAAGGTCCAAGCTGTCAGTGATTGGCCCGTTCCAAGGTCACGTGTCGAGTTGCAGCGCTTTTTTAGGTTTCGCTAATTTCTATCGGCGTTTCATTCGTAATTTCGGTCAAGTTGCTGCCCCTCTCACAGCTCTTACTTCTGTCAAGACGTGTTTTAAGTGGTCCGGTTCCGCCCAGGGAGCTTTTGATCTTCTAAAAGAACGTTTACGTCCGCTCCTATCCTCGTTACTCCTGACGTCACTAGACAATTCATTGTCGAGGTTGACGCTTCAGAGGTAGGCGTGGGAGCCATTCTATCCCAGCGCTTCCAGTCTGACGATAAGGTTCATCCTTGCGCTTATTTTTCTCATCGCCTGTCGCCATCTGAGCGCAACTATGATGTGGGTAACCGTGAACTGCTCGCCATCCGCTTAGCCCTAGGCGAATGGCGACAGTGGTTGGAGGGGGCGACCGTTCCTTTTGTCGTTTGGACAGACCATAAGAACCTTGAGTACATCCGTTCTGCCAAACGACTTAATGCCCGTCAAGCTCGTTGGGCGTTGTTTTTCGCTCGTTTCGAGTTTGTGATTTCTTACCGTCCGGGTAGCAAGAACACCAAGCCTGATGCCTTATCCCGTCTGTTTAGTTCTTCTGTGGCTTCTACTGATCTCGAGGGGATTCTTCCTTATGGGCGTGTTGTCGGGTTGACAGTCTGGGGAATTGAAAGACAGGTTAAGCAAGCACTCACGCACACTGCGTCGCCGCGCGCTTGTCCTAGTAACCTCCTTTTCGTTCCTGTTTCCACTCGTCTGGCTGTTCTTCAGTGGGCTCACTCTGCCAAGTTAGCTGGTCATCCCGGTGTTCGAGGCACTCTTGCGTCTATTCGCCAGCGCTTTTGGTGGCCGACTCAGGAGCGTGACACGCGCCGTTTCGTGGCTGCGTGTTCAGACTGCGCGCAGAAGAAGTCTGGTAATTTTTTTTCTGCTTCTGCTCCTGGTCTTGCTGGGTCTCAGTCTGTTCCCTGCCATCGCATCTCTCCTGTTCTTGTTCCTGCCCTTGCTGTGTCTCAGTCTGTCCCTAGTTCTCTTTTTTTTTTTAGAGTAGTACCCTAGTTTCCCTTTTTATCGTTTTTCGTTACGGTCCTGAGGAGAGGAGTTGGGTTCTTTCTCGGGACGTGCTGGACCGTTTGATCTATGATTTCCTCCGTTGCCGCCAGTGTTCCTCCTCGAGAGCGCCAGGAGGCGCTCGGTGAGTGGGGGGGGTACTGTCATGTTTTGTCTTATATCATCTTGTCATTTTGCTTTTCCTTCTGTTCGTTTCCCCCTGCTGGTCTTATTAGGTTCGTTCCCTTTTTCTATCCCTCTCTCTCCCCCTCCCTCTCTCTCCTCTCTCTATCGTTCCGTTCCTGCTCCCAGCTGTTCCTATTCCCCTAATCATCATTTAGTCTTCCCACACCTGTTCCCGATCCTTTCCCCTGATTAGAGTCCCTATTTATTCCTTTGTGTTCCGTTCCTGTCCCGTCGGTTCCTTGTTTTGTATTCACCATGCTGTGATTGTGTTTCGCCCTGTCCTGTCGTGTTTTTTGCCTTCATCAGATGCTGCGTGTGAGCAGGTGTCTCTGTCTACTACGGCCTGCGCCTACCCGAAAAGCGACCTGCAGTCTGTGGCCGCTTCTCCAGTTATTCCCCTCTACAGACTAGAGGATTTCTGTTATTCCCTGTTTGGACTTAAATAAACTCTGTTTCTGTTAAGTCGCTTTTGGGTCCTCTTTCACCTGCATGACACCGCAATCTGGTTCCCTGCACAGTCTCATTGAAGATCTTTTAGTGTACCATATTACATATTGGATCGTTAAAAAAATGGTGTTTACACTACCTTGTAGTTTATCAATAAAATGGGCAGATGGTGAAGTAGACATACTTGCTATTCACATCTCTAAAAAATATATACATGTACTTACCACAATTAATTTCAATAGAAAGTTTGCAAAAATAGTTGAGTCTGCAACAATGGAGAGGTAAGTACTTGTCTATTTATGGAAAAATCACATTGATTAACTCTTTGGTCCTGTCACAGTTTACTTACGTACTAATGGCACTGCCTACTCCAGATGACTTGTTTTTTAAATCGTATGAGAAAACAATATTTCATTTGATTTGGAATGCTAAGCAAGACAAAATTAAACCTGCCTATTTATATAATTAATTCAATATTAATTCAATATTAAAGCTTTAAACCTCTCACTAAAAGCTTTACTCATAAGTTATACTTAAACCCAAAATGTTTCTCCTGTAGATTGTTAAGAAAGGCTCATCCTTTGTTCAAAAATGGCATTTTTGCCTTGATACAGATTACAACTTGTCATTTCTGACTAATTGAAAATGAAATGTTGTTTAAAGTATCGGCCTTTCTTAAACAAGCAATACAAAGCTGGTTACAATTTCAGTTTTATCCTCCAGAAAAGATGGAACAAATATTATAACAAATGTCATGGTTAAATTCAAATATACTGATTTAATTTTAAAAAATAATGGAAAAAATATTTAAATATTGTATTTTATTTGTTAATAATTTTCTGAATAGAAATGGAGGAGTTAAGTCACATATGCAGTTATCGAAAATATCTCCCACCTCTTTAAGGAATACCTAGGATAGGATAAGTAATCCCTCTCACCCCCCCCCCTTTAAGATTTAGATGCACTATTGTAAAGTGACTGTTCCACTGGATGCCATAAGGTGAATGCACCAATTTGTAAGTCGCTCTGGATAAGAGCGTCTGCTAAATGACTTAAATGTATATGGGAATATCTGCTCAATCCAAATGTACAACCAACTGATTGCAACTACCACAAAAATGGAGGAGGCAAGTGGAAATGGGAGAAGGTTGGGAACTTGTTTTCCTGACATATTTTAAAGATACAAATTGGCTAAAGGAACTGGCATAAATAGAAAAGTATAACAAAAATGTTGACAGCTGTGCCATACAGGTTGCAAAACAAATGGGAAGAGATTTCCGATGTACCGATTCCATGGCCAATGGTTTACTGGTACAAAAAACTACACTTGATTCAACACAGAGTTTTTCAATTTAAATGATTATATAAAATTCTTACCATCAACAGAATGCTATATATAGGGGTCATACAACATTCTCAGCTCTGTAGATTTTGCTGCAAAGATCATTTATTCTGGTATTGCCCCATGTAGCTAGTTTCTGGTCACAGGTTCAGGAATGGTTAAAAAATCAAAACATGCATTTAAAATGAACCTTGCAAATAGCAGTGTTGGGCGATTTGGAAAGCCATAGACTGTCAATAAATAATATAATCATACTCGAAGGAAAGGTTTTCATCTTTAGCTCACAAACTGTGGATACTATATGATTCGAAAGGTTAAAAAATTATGTAAAACATCACAGCACAATTGAAAAATATATTGCACATGGAAACCAAATGAGGGTGGTCAATGGTGATAGGTGGGATGGGCTGAGAGTGGCTGAGGGGTGGGATTAAAGAGCTGAGGTCTATGGTGATAGGTGGGATAGGCTGAGAGTGGCTGAGGGTTGGGATGGGCTGACGGGTTTTTATGAGAAGGCCGATTTTCGTGATGTCTCATGGTCTGACCGATGTAGCTCCGCCACTTTCCACTGCAGATGTGGAGGGCTGCCACAGGCGGATGCGGTGCATTGAGACGCAGCCCACAGGCGGATGCGGTGCATTGAGACGCAGCCCACAGGCGGATGCGGTGCATTGAGACGCAGCCCACAGGCGGATGCGGTGCATTGAGACGCAGCCCACAGGCGGATGCGGTGGATTGAGACACAGCCCATGAAAAAAAAACTGATAACTCTATCTTCAACTCACGGATTTTGTTGGGGATTTTTATTATGTTCATGCCTTGCTCTCCAAGCCACTTAATGTGACAGTTAATGGGTAGGCTACATGTTTATTATTTGTGTATTATACAGGAGCTTGCTCAATTGTCTTGTTAAAAGATATCACGGAAATTTGTTCTATTTTGTTCCATATTTGTACTTGACTTGAATGGCTATGCCATGCTGTATTATAATGTTGTATAATAATGTTGCTAACCTCATAACTGCTGTGACTAAAAACCTCCACCTTCTGGTGTAAAAACCATGGAAATTAAAAACACAAAACTATGTTTTCAGTGAGAAGTAGGCATTGGTCTGAAGCTGAAAAAGAAAGGAAATTCACATGAGCCCCACAATGCCTACGTCCCCCCATGCTGTACCAAGGTTTTCCAGCACCATGTTTTGTACACTGTATATCATTAATCTGTATGTATTTTTTTTAGATGTAGGCCTATTGTAAATGTGCATTATTGTAGGGTCATTTTTATTGCAAGAATATATACAAATAGACAACTTTAAGCTACATATTCATTTGACAGAGGTAATAAACTGCCCATTGATCAGCACGGCAATTGATAGAACAGGACCATGTTTGCGAAACAAGTGTTGATGAGCTTATGTCAATATTACACAGGTAAACTAATGATTACAGAAATCAAGAATTCTGACAGGCTCTATAAGACCTCTATATATCAGTGACTGTGTCCAACACAGTGTATTTTATGAAGTGTATTTCTAAATTAAAAGGTTTAAGGAAGTACAGGCAGGCAACACATTACTACAAGACAAAACGGCTAGCTCTATCAAGCATGAATGTCTTGTAAATATAACAGCAAAGCTTATTTTCATATAACAAACAAAAAAGCTTGGATTGGTAGTGGAATGGGATTAGTGTAGTGTGTGAAGAATCCAATACTTTAACTTCTATGCTGTATAAATCACATTACTGTGGGAGCTCCTCTAAGAGTATGGATTAGGCTGTTTGAGAAGGGTTATATCCTAAGTAACCTGCATACACATTGTTTTAAGTACAATAGACCAACATAGCTACTGTAGTAGGTCAAAGCTGTGTGCTGGAAAACCTTGGTAGAGCATGGGTGGAATAGGCATTGTGCTCGTGAATTTCCTTTCAATTTTCAGCTTCAGACCAATGCCTACTTCTCACTTAAAAACATTTGTTTTTAATTAGACATAGTCCTGGTTGTGGCATGCTTCCTTTCAACTTGAAAGGACGTTGACAATGTGCTCCACATTGGGATTAGCAGAGCAGACGTAGATAATACAAAAGCCAAAAAACGACGGTGAAACAATACACACAATCCACTTCCACCGGCTGCTCCTCTGTTTTGGTGAGCGAGAGAGAGGGAGGGAGGGAGGGAGGGAGGGTGAGAGAAAGAGCGAGAAAAGAGGCAGGAAATGAGGGCTCTTTGTGCACTGATACCTGGCAGACCTCTCCAGCGTGTGTCGTCTTGCCTCTTGGCGAGCAGAGACCACCAGGGCCTTGGAATGCTTTCAGTTCAGGAAATCTCATTTATTCTCATAACTGCTGTGCCTAAACCCCTCCACAATCCCACTGGAGAGCTGCTCTTCTCTTCTCCTCTCTCTCATTGGGGCTTAGTTGTGCCTCAAGACCTAGGAATGGCATTCTTGGTAAAAAATTAACAGGTCTAATGGCAAATGTATTAATCATTGTACACGTTGATGTGTGTTTTCATGTCTCAAGTGCATGTACCACTGTACATGTTGATGTGTAGATGTACGTCTTTTGGCGTAATGTCTTGAGTAGTCCCGTGTAGCTCAGTTGGTAGAGCAAAGGAAAATATGAAAATGTATGCAGTCGCTCTGGGTCAGAGCGCCTGCTAAAAGTGGTCAATGTAATGGTAAAATATGACGAGTGGAGAGCACGGTAGGATGGTGTAGTATTTACTGCTAGGACTGTGATAACATGGAGCTAACCTTTTCTTGCATTTGCTATATTTGTGCAGAGACAAGAAATCGGTTTGTTGTCCCATTAATTCACTTCAGCTTAAGCCTCAGTATTGCAGTGGAAGTTTGGCCTTTCAGAGGGGGGCTTGATATTTTCAAGAGGTCCGGGACCCTATTTGACTGCACATTTGACAAGATGTGCTCAGACAAAAACACCTACATGACCCACTCTTCCCTACTTCAGTGTTCACCACACAATAACAGCCAGGGACCTGGATGAGTCATCAGTCCTCACCTGCAGAATACAGCCAGGCCCACAGGAGCCAAACAGGGGATCTGGGAGGGGTCACCTAATAATACCCCCTTTGTGTTGTTCCCAAAGCCCCCCTGACACCACATTAAGATGATATTACAAGTGGATTATGTGCACATTTGGGGGGATTTAAATGGGAGAAGGGTATGGTAACATGCGACGGAGTGTATGGCTGTCCAGTCATAAACAGGTCAGGGGTTTTTGATTCAACAAGGACCAGTGCTGTTTGGGCGGCTAACAAATGAGCTATTATCTGAGCGATGATTCGGAGGCGCTGCCGGACAGACGGTAATGGTATCCCAATGTATATCCTCAATCAGCCCAGTCATCTTCATCAAGATTTAAGTTACCCATTGTAAGTGAAATGCAATCAATCCTAGCACCTTCAGTGGGGCCCATTTGGCTGTCAGAGCAGGAGTAACGTTTCCATGTTCTAGACCTGTATACACTGAGGTGGTGGTGATGGTTCTGAGGGTTGTGGTTATAATGGTTATGACACAGGAATATAACACTTATCGACACTGGTATCTCGTATATCAAAGTGTATTTGTCTGCTTGCACAGGATAGAACAGGTGTAAGTGTTACAGCAAAATGCTTACTTACAAGCTCTTCCTCACCAATGCAGTGTTCAAAGGTAAGAAATAGAACATCCAGAATCTTAAAAGAACTGAATCAATACTTGATCAGACAAATAAAAACAACACATAAAACAACTTACCTCCTCTTGTGGGTGTGGCTTCTCTGCCGTCCAAACCTGAAGCATGGGGACATGAGTCTTCAGTCGCCTCCTGAAAAACAGTAGATCAGTGTCACCACGATCGTCTCATCACTATTTAGTGCAGTTGACGAAGTACTCATGAATTTAAGTTGCATTGCATTATGCACAGTTCCTCAACAAGGAAGTAGACGGGCACTACTGTAAGTCTCTCTGGATAAGAGTGTCCGCTAAATGACTCAAATGTAAGGACATGGAAATACTGTATTGCAAATAACGACGCAGTACAACGGTGCGCATAACGCCATCTCCGAACGCACAACTCCTTGGTCCTTGTCACGGACGTGCTACTACTTGGTCATTTTGTAAATATATTATTTTCTCGAACTACTGCATGTACCCATCTCATTGTTATAAAATGATTAGAGATACACAAATAGTTTTTGCACCCACCATGCATCATGTCCACAATGGTCATGTGAGGTGAAATGTGTATATTTTGGGATGTGAGCACAGTTTGTTTGTTTGACCTGACGAGGATCCATTTCAGATTGAAACGTTGTCAATAAAGAGGTGAATTGGGAGCTTTATTAACAGTGTGCAGGCGTTCTTGTTCTTCACTATTGCAGCAGACGACCACACCTGGTTCCACTCCTATCAGCTAAAAACAACAAGAAGAAGCAGCTTCAGTGGGCACGCGATTACCAACACTGGACAATTGAGGAGAGGAAAAACATTGCCTGGTCCGACGAATCCCTGTTCCTGTTGCATCACGCTGATGGCAGAGTCAGGATTTGGCATAAGCAGCATGAGTCCATGGCCCCATCCTGCCTGCTGTCAACAGTACAGGCTGGTGGTGCAATGATGTGGGGAATGTTTTCCTGGCACAGTTTCGGTCCCATGATACCAATTGAGCAACGTTTCAATGCCCAGGAGAATTCAGGCTGTTCTGTAAGAAAAAGGGGGGTCCGACCTGGTACGAGATGGGTGGGTGTACCTAATCAACTGGCCACTGAGTGTATATCAAACTGCTGGTTATTTTTGTGTTTAAGCAACTTCTATTGGGGTTCTATGTGTTTTAACTTGATTGAGAGGAAATGGGGACAGTTGTCAGGGTTTTCTGAACTGAAAGTGAGGTTAAATCCATGTTCTGACATGGGTTGTGACTTTTTCAGGGGGGGGTTGCAATTTGAGATTGTGGGCTGTGGTCATAGATTATTTACTGGTAGTTTTAATATTCTGGTTAAGGCTCTGCAAGTCAAGAAAGAAACACATTCCTTGAATTACTTTTTTACAATTAAATGCAAGGTGCTTATGAAGCTAATTTCCTTGAATGTTAAAACAACAGACTATCCTAGGGTGTGACACTTCAGTTAAGTAACCACTTTCCTTGAAAGAAACATTTCTTTCCATGAAATGTCTCAGTTCGGTGCTATTCTTATCTGGCAGTGGCTTGCGAAATTGGAATCATCCTTAAAACCTTCAAACTGTGAACCCTGGGGTCAGGCAAGGCAAGGGCCGGTAGTGGAAAGCCTGGGATAAACCACGGAACAAACATCTTTCCCAAATCCTGTTTCTGGGACTTGGCAGCCGCACTGGAAAGAGGACAACGACATGTCACGGCATTTCCTCTCTTAACTTGATAAATGATCCTGTGAAATATGCCTGGATCTTAAGTAGTTGGTTTAGTTTGGCCCCAACAGCTTATTTCTCAAAGAGGTTTAATCTAAACTGTTGCAGGTTTTGCCTAGCTGTCACAAACAGGCTGTGTCAGACTTCGGGACAAGATGGCTAACAGTTTAGTTTGAGAAGCTCCTTCAGTCAGTACTGAAATGTTAATCCATTTTTTCACACATCTTCGTACAAATCTGCAACGACGGCGTGTGCACACGTGTTCATGTCGACTGGGTGAGGATAGAGTTCTTTCCAAAACACATGTCACCTCTGAGTCAAAGTAATTTACTCTTGACAGGAACCACCAGAAGCGCTCTCATGCACTAAAACCTCTGACTTGGACTGCGCCCCGCAAAATATTCTCATGTATTTATCGGCTTTAAAGGGCATGGGGTCCCATCCTAAATCCTGTTGCCTGAGAAATGGACGCATTTCAGATGTTCCCCAGTCCACTGTCCTCCGGGCCAGACCCAGAACTAATCTCGTTCATCTCCGGTTGCTGGAGGGGAGAAAGTGGAGAGCGCACTCCCCTCCTCCAGGATCTCTCCTCTGTTAAAGAGATCACCTCGGGGGGATGCAGCTGAGCCCTCCTCCCCTCCCTCCCTCCCTGGGCCTCTGAGCTGGCCTGCCTTCCCTTTGGCTTTCCCCTTTTCCTTCCTTCCTCAATTCCTCCACTAATAGCTCCCTTGTTCCTGAGGAGTCAGGGCTGCCAGTTAAGCGGTCATTCGTGGAAGATTCATTCGTGGAGCAGTAATTGTAAACAGACTAAGAGGAGAGGCACGCTCACGTTGGCGTTCACGCCCAGGGCAAAGTGGTCGCAGACAGCAGGCGCAAGGAGGAATACAGAGAGCCTCTATCTTTCCTCCCTCTCTCTTTCTGTATTTCTCCCTCTCTCCCTCTTCCCTTATTTTCTTTTACCCCCTCTTATTTTCTGGCTTAATAATTCATCCCTCTCTTATGATGATTTCTGTCATGTTTTATTGATAAATGTAAATTACGCTATGCGGTAATATTTAATTCAGTTCTGCTATGTGGTTATGTTACTGAATTTTTAGGTAAAGGTTTCAAATTGCCTGTGTACAGTTGCTCTCTTTCTTAGGAAAGTAAAAAACTAAACAAAAAACCCTATATGCCCCCCCACCCTTCTTTGTAGCTGCAGGGATCACACACACATTAATGGAATCCAGAGCCTCAATGGTGGACAAAAGACACTCCCTCTAGAGTTACTAAGCCAGTGCTGACATCACAGGACCCTTACCGCAGTGGAGAGCCCTCGGATGTACCTTGAGGCTAATAGCTAAAGCTAGACATATCATTATAGGCATGCTAATTAGGTCTGATTCTGTTTGAGCCTTCCCCACAGTATTTGCTGCAGCTTTGCTTTGGTACACACACGTATGCATCATAAGTTTTACTTTCCTGAAATGGTACAATGCCACAGATGCGCTTGTGCGCTCTTAGATTCGCTGTTAGCTCTGTGTACATTTGCATAGGAGTAGCATATCACTTTGTTGAATGTATCCTCAAATGAATTTAACGAACTTGTACAATATGCTTAGATTGTTTAAATTGAACAATCACCGTTGCGTTTAATGTCAAGCAACAGATGACACGTATTGGTGGTTAATAGAATTTAAAGGTTTGTTTTTTTCTTTTTGATCTGTCTTTGCGCACATTTATCGAAAGTTACCCTGGCAACTGGAAAATGTGTCGTTGATTAGGAGTTACAGCAAATATGGTGGGCGGGGAGGGATAGCACAGGGGAGACAAGGGAGAGGGGAGGTGGGGGTGTCACGTTGCAGTGTTACCCAGCAGCACTGGGCAACCAGACATGTCTCTGACCTCAAAGGATTGTGCCTTTTATGATGGTCACAAACCAGGCTGCAGTCAACACAAACCCTGACTACAAAGGCATGCTAGCTCGCTTCCTTGAGATCCTCTCTCTTTCCTCCTCTCTCGTGACAGTTTGACACCACCCTGTTGTCAAAATAGATGCCATCTCTTCAAATACTCAAATTGACCAAATGTAGTATTTATTATCCAAAATTGATTAAATATTTATTTTCCGGGCTCCCGAGTGGCACAGCGGTCTATGGCACTGGTTCATTCCCGGGCTGTATCACAACCGGCCGTGATCGGGAGAACCATAGGGTGACTTCCGGGTTGGCAGAGGGTTTGGCTGGGGGGGGCTTTACTTGACTCATCGCACTCTAGCGACTCCTTGTTGTGGGATGGGCGCCTGCAGGTTGACCTCGGACATCAGGTGAATGGTGTTTCCTCCGACACATTGGTGCGGCTGGCTTCCAGTGTTAAGATGCGCGGTTTGGTAGTTCATGTTTCGGAGGGCGCAAGATAGAAATTGGGGAGAAAGAAGGGGGTAAAAAAAAGCCCAAGATATCAAAAAATAAATACAAAATTATCATCAATCTACACATGACAAAGCAAAAACAAAAACATATAAAATATATATGAAATATCACATTTACATAAGTATTCAGACCCTTTACTCAGTACTTTGTTAAAGTAACTTTAGCAGCGATTACAGCCTTGAGTTTTCCTGGGTATGATGCTACAAGCTTGGCACACCTGTATTTCAGGAGTTTCTCACATTCTTCTCTGCAGATCCTCTCAAACTTTGTCAGGTTGGATGGGAAGCGTCGCTACACAGCTATTTTCAGGTCTCTCCAGAGATGTTCGATCAGGTTCAAGTCCGGGCTCTGGCTTGGCCACTCAAGGACATTCAGAGACTTGTTCCAAAAGCTATTCCTGCGTTCTCTAGACTGTGTGCTTGGGGTTGTTGTCCTGATCAGTCTTGAGCAGGCATTCATCAAGGATCTCTCTGTTCATTGCACCGTTCATCTTTCCCTCGATCCTGACTAGTCTCCCAGTCCCTGATGCTGAAAACCTCCCCACAGCATGATGCTGCCACCACCATGCTTCTTATGAATGGGATGGTGTCAGGTTTCCCTCAGATATGACGCTTGGCATTCAGGACAATGCGTTCAATCTTGGTTTCAGACCAGAGAATCTGGTTTCTCATGGTCTGAGAGTCTTTAGGTGCCTTTTGGCAAACTCCAAGCAGGCTGTCATGTGCCTTTTACTGAGGAGTGGCTTCCATCTCACCACTCTACCATAAAGGACTGATTGGTGGAGTGCTGCAGAAATGGTTGTCCTTCTGGAAGGTTCTCCCATCTCCGCATAGGAACTCTGGAGCTCTGTAAGAGTGACCATCGGGTTCCTGGTCACCTCCCTGACCAAGGCCCTTCTTCCCCGATTGCTCAGTTTGTCCAGGGGTGGCCAGCTCTAGGAACAGTCTTGGTGGTTCCAAACTACTTCCATTTAAGAATGATGGAGGCCACTGTGTTCTTGGGGACCTTCAATGATGCAGAAATGTTTTGGTATCCTTCCACAGATCTGTGCATTGACACAATCCTGTCTCGGAACTCTACAGACAATACCATCGACCTCATGGCTTGGCTTTTTCTCTGACATGCGCTGTCAACTGTGGGACCTTAAATAGACAGGTGTCCAAATAATGTCCAATCAATTGAATTTACCACAGGTGCACTCCAATCAAGGTGTAGAAACATCTCAAGGATGATCAATGGAAACATGATGTACCTGAGTACAATGTCGAATCTCGTAGCAAAGGGTCTGAATACTTATGTAAATGTAATATACCTGTTTTTTTGTTTTTGTTTTATTTGCAAAAATGTCTAAAAACCTGTTTTCGCTTTGTCATTAAGGGGTATTGTGTGTAGATTGATGAGGGGACAAATGAACTTAATCCCTTTTAGTAACATAACAAAATGTGGAAAAAGTCAAGGGGTCTGAATAATTTCCAAATGCACTGTATATATCTGCCACTTAATGTATTTATTCAACCTTCATATGCAATAACACTTTCGTTCATTCCCTCTCCTTTTATCTCCTCTTCCTCCCTCTCTGCTCAGCTTTCCTCCTCTGTATCTGTTTCTGTCTCTCACTTTTGCTTTCCCATAACGTTTGGTGCAGAGAGCTCTGGGCTCTCCGGACGTTGTTTAGAAACAAATTTGATTGGAGTTATTAACTGGCCATGTCCACAACCAATAGTATATCTCCCCTTGTCAGCATCAATAAGGCGGGGGGAGATGAGTTCTGGGTCTGTTTTTATTTCCTCAGCAAGGGATCACAAATAATAGTGGTGGGAAAGAGCTGGAGAAGTATACCATTAGTTTGCTCACATCCTGTGTAATTGAGAAACAGCAGTGCCAACAGAACAGGAACATGGGAGTGTTTACATGCCGTGTTTCCGATGAGAAAACCCACTAAAGACGTTGTACATGCAGTTGTAAACATGCAGTAGTGAGCTTTAGCCTAATGCCATCCTGTGTTTTCATTTGTTTGTTAAGGTTGTTGTATGCAAAGAACATGGCTGAGTTGTGAGGTGGACTGTAAACATGAAATACATCAGCTTTGAATGAAGTGTATTTTATCCGTTACATTTTCTACAGCATAAAAGTGCATTTTAAAACAGAGGTGCTGTAGCCAAACTGTTCTCCATCAGGCTGCACAGTCTGGGTTAAATCATTGGCATTCTTAGGCACATCGAACAACCAAACGGCAGCAAACAACAGTAAATCCGCGTACCACAAGGCTATTTCTCTGAGCAACCCCACATTTGTATCCCTTACAAATTAGCTTCGTTTTCCTCTTGGCGAAAAAAAAAAAAGTTGTCTGTGCTTCCACAGATTGCTTTTGTTGCCCTTAAAACTTTCATTTCGGGCCTTGATTACGGTGTACGGTTTCTCTTCAGACAAACAAAGCGCACTAAGTATGACACGGCCAATTGGTCGGATCCTGAATTAGGGCGGGGGAAATGGAGAGAAACCAATTAGGAGGCGGAAGCCACTAATTAAAAGCTTCATGGTCTACAGACTGCATCAGTTTTATTTACTTCGAGACGGCAAGGGCCATAATTTCAGAGCTTCGGTTGTACACCAATGGACATTCCAAGACAGCTACTGCCTCTGTGTTTGGAAAGTCTCTAACAGCAGACCAGCACTACTGAAAAAGTCTCTAACAGCGTACCAGCACTACTTTAAAAAGTCTCTCCTCATACAGAATCAACAATTTTATGAATCTCAGAGAACATGCACCATTTTGAATCGACTAGAGACCATATATCCACATTCCTGTTGTACAGAAGTATTTCGTTCTCCGACTTGGATATGTGTTGTGGACAGCTGCCAATAGGTTGGGAGTGTGATGAATAGGAGATTGCATTATGCTCAAGTGGTTAGGTGGTTAACCAAAACAGTTGCTTCGGAGAGCTCACAGGGTATGCTGAGCCACAGGTTGCCGGGCCAACTTGAGGATCGGGGCCTTTTTTATGATCCAATTTCCGGATCAAGCTTGTTGTTCTTTGCCTCACAAGTGGTTACCTAACCTCTTGACAACACACAAATAACCTTTTGCGTCAAGCTGTCATACAGTCAGACTCTGGGTCACCAGCCAAAACAGTCAAGTACAGGATGAATGTCATCATCCAGTAATGTGTGACTGACATTGTCATTTTTTGTTTTGTCGTATTGCAAGTCAAGGCACCCCTCAAGGGGTCTGATTCCTGCCGTCACTGAAAGGTTGCCTGTGAACTAAAACCTCATCTGTTGTGGATTAGTGTGTTTTATTTATTCTTGGATTTACATATTTCCAATGAATGCTTAGGATGTTTTGATTTGACGACATCGTGTTGTTTGTATGTTATCACTCACGCCAACGCTCAAGCAATGCAATCAAGTTTTTTGAAGATTAGTTATGGGACACACACACACACACAGACACACAGATACACACACACAAGATGGTGCCATACTGAATGGCTGCAGTCTTGCTCTGACCCAACTTTGTTTTTTCCTTTCTTTTCTTTTTTCTTCTTCTCTTTTCTTCTCTATATGATTACTTGTTCTTTTTCTTCTTCTCTTTTCTTCTCTATATGATTACTTGTTCTTTTTCTTCTTCTCTTTTCTTCTCTATATGATTACTTGTTATTTTTCTTCTTCTCTTTTCTTCTCTATATTATTACTTGTTCTTTTTCTTCTTCTCTTTTCTTCTCTATATGATTACTTGTTATTTTTCTTCTTATCTTTTCTTCTCTATATTATTACTTGTTCTTTTTCTTCTTCTCTTTTCTTCTCTATATGATTACTTGTTATTTGTCTTCTTCTTCTCTTTTCTATATCATTACTTTATTCTGCATTCTCAGGAAAGAGCTCACAAGTTAAGCTTTTCACTGTAATGTTTTACACCTGCTATGTCCTGTGTATGTGACAATACGATTTGTCTTAACTTTAAAACTAAAACACACACAGACACACATCCACCTCTGCTCTCTGGCCTTGGAGCCAGCTGCACATAGCCTTGCGGTCTTGCATGGCACACCAGTGTGTCCTCAACCCATGTCAATGCTTCAGGAATGGTAGTAGCCACGCTCCAAGGAAGAAAAATTATGTTTTTACCCTGCAAATGATGGAGAGAAAAGAAAAAGGGAGGAAATAACTTTGACCTTGACTTTGACTTTTCCCTTTCATTTCACCTAATGTTTTTTCCAGACTGGGAGAACTGAAGGCCATCCATCCCACTCCTGCTGGATTCTTCCTGTACCGTACACCTTGGGTTTCAGGAAATGTACAAAACAGGATAGCACAGCATGACATATTTCTTGAGGCTGTTTTTTTTTCTTTTTTCCCTGTCCAAGAAAATATCGTAATTTTTGAAGCACCTGGAGGGACCAGGGCGCTCCGATAATCCAGCGAAGTTGTCTGTTTAGTGAAGAATTGTGATTTCCCCTCGTCTTCTCTGTTTAAATGTCTGTGTGATCACTTGTTGATTTGTTTGTTACTGTATGTATGAGTCTGTTGCTTAAAATAGAAGCAGACATACTATAACTAACTAGACACCTTTTGATGTGAAGTGCATGCAGAAAAGGCCCACTCACGACTTTAGCCTAGGATTTGTTTGCTTCGCAGGCCAGACACATTGTTGTGGAAGAGAACCATGTGGAAGCCGGAGACTGAGGTGACTCTGTTACTGTCTCAGTCACTGGCGCCTATTGAGCTTCTGATCAGTCTGAGTTCAATGTTCTCCATTGTCCATCCTGCCAAATATTGTTTGCATATCTTTTTTTGACTTGGTCTTAATTATGTTTTCTCCTCTTTTTCCCCTGGTTGAAAGAGCCCATTTTTGGAAATCATTCATTTGCAAAACCAAGGCCAGCAGTTAGGAGCAGATCACATTTTCTGCATATTATTTGTTAATTTAATGTTAAAAGTCACTAAATAAGTTGTATGGACTCACTCTATGTGCAAAAATAGTGTTTAACATGATTTTTAAATGACTACCCCATGTCTTTACCCCACACGTAATGCTCAGTCGAGCAGTGAATTTCAAGAACAGATTCAACCACGAAGAAGAGGGAGGTTTTTCAGTGCCTCACAAAGAAGGGCACCTATTGGTAGAGGGGTAAAAAAAGCATACATTGAATATCCCTTTGAGCATGGTGAAATGAATTATTTCACTTTGGATGGTGTATCAATACACGTAGTCACTACAAAGATACAGGCGTCCTTCCTAACTCAGTTGCCGGAGAGGAAAGAAACTGCTCAGAGATTTCAACATGAAGCCCATGGTGATTTTTAAAACAGTTACAAAGTTGAATGGTTGTTATATGAGAAAACTGAGGATGGATTAACAACATTGTATTTACTCCACAATACTAACCTAAATGACAGAGTAAAAAAAGGAAGCCTGTAGAGAATAAAAATATTCCTGAACATGCATCCTGTTTGCAACAAGGCACTGAAGTAATACTGCAAAGATTGTGGCAAAGAAATGAACTGTTACAAAGTGTTTGGGGCAAATACAATACAACACACTATTGAGTACCACTCTTCATATTTTCAAGCATGGTGGTGTTCTGGGTATGCTTGTCATCGGCATGAACTAGGGAGTTTTTTTGGGGGGATAGAAAATGGAATAGAGCTAAGCACAGGCAAAGTCCTAGAGAAACACCTGGTTAATTCTGCTTTCCAACAGACACTGGGAGACAAATTCACCTTTCAGCAGGACAATAACCTAAAACACAAGGCCAAATATACACCGGAGTTGCTTCCAAGGCAACATTGAATGTTCCTGAGCGGCCAAGGTACAGTTTTGACTTAAATCCGCTTGAAAATCTATGGCAAGACATGACAATGGCTTTCTAGCAATGCTTGTTGAAGAATTTGTTAAAGAATAATGGACAAATATTTGGACAAATAAAGACTCACAGCAGTAACCGGTGCCAATGGTGATCCTAACATGTATTGACTGGGGGTTGAATACTTATCTACTCAAGAAATATTTGTGTTTTATTTTCCACTTTGACATTACATAGTATTTTGTGTAGATCATTGACAGAAAAATGACAATTAACGGAATCAAACCCACATCAGTTAAAAACCAGAGATGATAATTCTAACCATAACACAGCTAACATACTGTATGTTTTACTCTCCCGGAGCACTGATTAGAAACCTGCTCTGAGTGGAGCTGCAGGTCCTGTCTTTACAAGGCCTCTATAAGGCCTCTATAAGGCCACTCCTTCGTGTGGCATGTTCTGTGGCCATTGGACTGAATGTGTGTATATATAGAGTCCAGGCACAAACTACACAGATACTGGCTGTTCTCGGGTTAGGAAATGGCGAGACCACGCTATAACGTGTTTAATGTCTGAACACAGTACATTTGGGGATGTTGTATTGTGTACACATCTTACCACTGTACCATTAGAGTCCTATTAGTAAATCAAACTACATTCAGTACCAACATTTTTCTTCTGTGCAAGAATGTGCTCCTGGATCCATCTAGTCAATAAAATATATTTTACAGTGTGAAACAAGCACAGTCACAACATGCTGTCTTGCTGTGCAATAATGATATTGTTTTCGACTTATCTAAGGAACTGGTTTTGATTATGATCAGATCAGATCTAATTGGATCAGACACGCTAACTAGCTAGAGATATCGATAGTATATCGATTGGCCTTTACCAATAACAAAGAAGTGGGAAGGAGAAAGTGGGACTGGAGTTAAGTGCTTCAAAGACAGTGTTGTAATGAGAGCACTAAGCTTGTTGCTCCCTCGTCCTTATGGTCACTAGAGACAGCTGTCAGCTAACTACCTAACTACTAGCCCACGCCTAGACACTCGACTCCGACATCACGCAAACAGGGCTTCCAGTCTTTGTGTGGAGTGGCTCCAACCCCAATGCCTGATCCACTGCAGCAGTCGCCTCTGGGCTATTCCCAACCCTAAATCCAGATTCCCACAACTCTCTTCCTGTCTTGGCTATTCCAGCCATCATTGGGTTGGGAAACTGGATTTTTGACCATGTTTACTTTTGGAAGTTTGACATCGATTTGTGAGAAAAAACATTGTATGTTTCCCATACGGTGTACAAGGTCTGGAAGAGGCTTTTACTTTTACAGACCAGATATGGTTTATTAAATTAAACATCCATCATGCATTTTCCTTAACCGATAGGAGTTACCTCCGTGAATAAGGATGTTTACCACTAAAAGCAGTTCAGCATAGTTGATGGCTCTCATTTTCAATACCTGAAAATAACAGTTTTGTAACTGTTAAACCACGACACAGTAATTCTGGATCTGTGAAGGTAGAAGACACACATTTTATTGTCTTTGCTTAATACACACACACAACCAACTCACTGGTCTTCCCAAGGCTAGCAGGCAGTGTGGGTGGGATTACACACATTCATAGTGAATCAGGAAAGTATTTGGGTAGTATTCTATCACTCTCTAAAGCACTCTGCCAACGCAGTCAAGGAGACTACACTGAGGCTGTTCACTAGCTCCAGCCGAAGCTCATTCCTTGAGTCCTCCACAATCCTTGGCTTAGCCTCCATCTGGGCAGTGGATCCGTACTAAAGCCTGGAGATGCGTAGCCCCTAATTCCTACACGCTGAAGCATTATCGTCCGTCCACCCCAGAGACAAGATGGTCGCCAGGTGTCTTCCTGTCTTCAAAGTGTCTGCATCGTTAATCATGAGTGGCCCCCCTTCCATTTAGCATCGCCTCACATGTGTTTTGTTTTCCTTGCCACCCCCCCTTCTTTATTTTTGAACAGTCTGTCACCCAGCTGCATTTCCTGCAGAGTTTATTTACAGTTTACCCCGATTAGAACCACATTGGCAACAGCGCGCCATCCTAACGAAGTCACTGTGATCCGGCCAGGTGGGTAATGCGAAAAGCAGCCCCCGCAGGGCCAACGGACAGTAACCCCTCTAAACCCTTCACACTGCCCTCCCCCAGACTCCACAGCTCTAATATGGCCACTTTTATTCCACCCCCCCCTCCCAACAGCTTCATCTTTCATTTATCTTCGCTAATGGTAGTTATCACTGCTAAAGCTTGTGAACACGGTCCGTACAGCTGCTAGCCCTTAAACAGTTGAGAGGAGAAGTACTACCAGAAAGGTCCACTTTTCTGATGTTGTTGTAATGTTTCCAATTGAAACCAACTCAAGGCCATTTCTTCATGGGCGTGGCAATAGTGCTTGGGGGGTGGGGAGTCACCTGCATAGTGGTAGGGGAAAGACAGAAATAATCAAGCATTAATCATTGGGTGTCCTTAAATCTCCCAAACAAAGCAAGATAGGCTTTATCTTTAGACATACTGCCTACCTTGCATAGACTGGATTGTCCATCTTGTGTATGCTCCTTCAAAAGTGTTGACATTTCTGTCATCGTGAAAGTCTGTTACTTCATGTACAATCTGAAACCCCCAAACATACACATCATGCTGTGAATTTTATCACCGTTGTAGTTTATGTCAAGGCTGCAACTTTTGGAACGGCAGTGTTGGATTTGTTTTGGGTTGTTGGCTGCCGAGGCCCAGTTTTCATTAACGGTGGGTGCACTCTCCATGCCCTCTCTGGCGCAAAACCGAGAAGGGAAAATAAGGCCGCTTTCCTCTGGAAAAGCACCAGGGGACTATGTCTGTTGTTTTAAATTGTAAAGATGGAATGGGGCGGGGGGGGGGGGGGGGGTTGAACTTAGCGGCATACAGTTTCACGTTGCCAAATCTGTAATGTGTTCCTCCGCTCTGGGAGCGTGCAGAACCCTTGGACCACTGCGCTCCAGGAGGAAGTCCCAAGCCTAGCGAGCTCCAGACATCCTGTTTTGGCACAGCCACTGGCCCGGCCATTGCACGACACCTGTGGACGACGCCATCACATCTGCCTGCAGCGTCAGGAACCTCCAGTGTGTTGGCTTGGCTGGCCTCACTCTCTCTTCCCCAGTTGCATTGGCTCCTCAACACCCCTACGGAGCAACAGAGAACTTGCAGTCTCTGAAAACAAATGTATGAAAAAAGGCTATCTGGGAAGGATTTTTTCTATACAAATTCTGTTGTACAATATCTTTATCCCTTCACTCTTAGCCATCTAGAGATTTGATAAGTACTGGCTCAAATATGCACCAATGCACACATCAATATAGCCATTGTGCTCAGACATTCAGCGATCATAATTCTTAACTATTGTCCTAAGTCTTGCCAGTGACATTCTGTGCTGTGCATTTCTTTGCTAGTCAGATGTTCCCTTTCTCAGAGTCTTGAGGAGCTGATATAACGGGACACTTGGGGAGGTGGTGCTCCCTTGTTTGTTGCTGTCAAATCAAATCATATCAAATTGTATTTGTCACGTGCGCCAAATACAACAAGTGTAGACTTTACCGTGAAATGCTTATTTACAAGCCCTTAACCAACAGTGCAGTTCAAGGAGAAGAAATATTGACCAAGTAGACTAAAGTAAAAAGTAATAATAAAAGTAACACAATAAGAATAACAATAATGAGGCTATATACAGGGGGCACCGGTACCGAATCAGTGTGCAGGCTAGTTGAGGTAATCTGTACATGTAGGTGGGGGCTAAGTGACAATGCATAGGTAACAAACAAACAGATAGTGTACAAAAGGGGGAGGGGGGGTAAATGTAAATTTTCCGGTGGTGATATGAATTGTTCAGCAGTCTTATGGCTTGGGGGTAGAAGCTGTTGAGGAGCCTTTTGGTCCTAGATTTCAGGTGCCCCAGTACCGCTTGCCGTGCGGTAGCAGAAAAAACAGTCTATATCTTGGGTGACTGGAGTCTCTGACAATTTTATGGGCTTTCCTCTGACACCACCTACTATATAGGTCATGGATGGCAGGAAGCTATTTAGGACAAATGGAAGGAGCCTGTGTCTGCACAACCCCCTCCGGATTTCCCAGTCTGTTTCTGTTCTCACCAAGCAGCCTTGTGGAGTGGCCTGTTCTGTTGTCCAAATGAGCACCGCGTGAACCCTGGAGTCAGCACACTGTCACCGTGCCTCTCGCTGGACCGCAGCGACTCTGAATGAGTTTCTCTGGACATCAGTCACTCTGAATGAGTTTCTCTGGACATCAGACTCTGAATGAGTTTCTCTGGACATCAGTCACTCTGCATTAGTTTCTTTGGACATCAGTCACTCTGCATTAGTTTCTCTGGACATCAGACTGAATTAGTTTCTCTGGACATCAGTCACTCTGCATTAGTTTCTCTGGACATCAGTCACTCTGCATTAGTTTCTCTGGACATCAGACTGAATTAGTTTCTCTGGACATCAGTCACTCTGCATTAGTTTCTCTGGACATCAGACTGAATTAGTTTCTCTGGATATCAGTCACTCTGCATTAGTTTCTCTGGGCATCAGACTCTGAATTAGTATCTCTGAACATCAGTCACTCTGCATTCGTTTCTCTGGACATCAGACTCTGAATTAGTTTCTCTGGACATCAGACTCTGAATTAGTTTCTCTGGACATCAGTCACTCTGCATTAGTTTCTCTGGGAATCAGTCACTCTGCATTAGTTTCTCTGGGCATCAGTCACTCTGCATTAGTTTCTCTGGATGTCAGACTCTGAATGAGTTTCTCTGGACATCAGACTCTGAATTAGTTTCTCTGGGCATCAGTCACTCTGCATTAGTTTCTCTGGACATCAGACTCTGAATGAGTTTCTCTGGACATCAGTCACTCTGCATTAGTTTCTCTGGGCATCAGTCACTCTGCATTAGTTTCTCTGGGCATCAGTCACTCTGAATTAATTTCTCAGGACATCAGTCACTCTGCATTAGTTTCTCTGGGCATCAGTCACTCTGCATTAGTTTCTCTGGGAATCAGTCACTCTGAATTAGTTTATCTGGGCATCAGTCACTCTGCATTAGTTTCTATGGACGTCAGACTCTGAATGAGTTTCTCTGGACATCAGTCACTCTGCATTAGTTTCTTTGGACATCAGTCACTCTGCATTAGTTTCTTTGGACATCAGTCACTCTGCATTAGTTTCTTTGGACATCAGTCACTCTGCATTAGTTTCTCTGGACATCAGACTGAATTAGTTTCTCTGGACATCAGTCACTCTGCATTAGTTTCTCTGGACATCAGTCACTCTGCATTAGTTTCTCTGGACATCAGACTCTGAATTAGTTTCTCTGGACATCAGACTCTGAATTAGTTTCTCTGGGCATCAGTCACTCTGCATTAGTTTCTCTGGACATCAGACTGAATTAGTTTCTCTGGATATCAGTCACTCTGCATTAGTTTCTCTGGGCATCAGTCACTCTGCATTAGTTTCTTTGGACATCAGTCACTCTGCATTAGTTTCTCTGGACATCAGACTGAATTAGTTTCTCTGGACATCAGTCACTCTGCATTAGTTTCTCTGGACATCAGTCACTCTGCATTAGTTTCTCTGGACATCAGGCTGAATTAGTTTCTCTGGACATCAGTCACTCTGCATTAGTTTCTCTGGACATCAGTCACTCTGCATTAGTTTCTCTGGACATCAGACTCTGAATTAGTTTCTCCGGACATCAGACTCTGAATTAGTTTCTCTGGGCATCAGTCACTCTGCATTAGTTTCTCTGGACATCAGACTGAATTAGTTTCTCTGGATATCAGTCACTCTGCATTAGTTTCTCTGGACATCAGGCTGAATTAGTTTCTCTGGACATCAGTCACTCTGCATTAGTTTCTCTGGACATCAGTCACTCTGCATTAGTTTCTCTGGACATCAGACTCTGAATTAGTTTCTCTGGACATCAGACTCTGAATTAGTTTCTCTGGGCATCAGTCACTCTGCATTAGTTTCTCTGGACATCAGACTGAATTAGTTTCTCTGGATATCAGTCACTCTGCATTAGTTTCTCTGGGCATCAGTCACTCTGGACATCAGTCATTAGTTTCTCTGGACATCAGACTCTGAATTAGTATCTCTGAACATCAGTCACTCTGCATTAGTTTCTCTGGACATCAGACTCTGAATTAGTTTCTCTGGACATCAGTCACTCTGAATGAGTTTCTCTGGGCATCAGTCACTCTGCATTAGTTTCTCTGGACATCAGACTGAATTAGTTTCTCTGGACATCAGTCTCTGAATTAGTTTCTCTGGGCATCAGTCACTCTGAATTAGTTTCTCTGGGCATCAGTCACTCTGAATTAATTTCTCAGGACATCAGTCACTCTGCATTAGTTTCTCTGGATGTCAGTCACTCTGCATTAGTTTCTCTGGGCATCAGTCACTCTGAATTAGTTTATCTGGGCATCAGTCACTCTGCATTAGTTTCTATGGACGTCAGACTCTGAATGAGTTTCTCTGGACATCAGACTCTGAATGAGTTTCTCTGGACATCAGTCACTCTGCATTAGTTTCTCTGGACATCAGTCACTCTGCATTAGTTTCTCTGGACATCAGACTCTGAATGAGTTTCTCTGGACATCAGTCATTCTGCATTAGTTTCTCTGGACATCAGTCACTCTGCATTAGTTTCTCTGGACATCAGGCTGAATTAGTTTCTCTGGACATCAGTCACTCTGCATTAGTTTCTCTGGACATCAGTCACTCTGCATTAGTTTCTCTGGACATCAGACTCTGAATTAGTTTCTCTGGACATCAGACTCTGAATTAGTTTCTCTGGGCATCAGTCACTCTGCATTAGTTTCTCTGGACATCAGGCTGAATTAGTTTCTCTGGACATCAGTCACTCTACATTAGTTTCTCTGGACATCAGTCACTCTGCATTAGTTTCTCTGGACATCAGACTCTGAATTAGTTTCTCTGGACATCAGACTCTGAATTAGTTTCTCCGGACATCAGACTCTGAATTAGTTTCTCTGGGCATCAGTCACTCTGCATTAGTTTCTCTGGACATCAGACTGAATTAGTTTCTCTGGATATCAGTCACTCTGCATTAGTTTCTCTGGACATCAGGCTGAATTAGTTTCTCTGGACATCAGTCACTCTGCATTAGTTTCTCTGGACATCAGTCACTCTGCATTAGTTTCTCTGGACATCAGACTCTGAATTAGTTTCTCTGGACATCAGACTCTGAATTAGTTTCTCTGGGCATCAGTCACTCTGCATTAGTTTCTCTGGACATCAGACTGAATTAGTTTCTCTGGATATCAGTCACTCTGCATTAGTTTCTCTGGGCATCAGTCACTCTGCATTAGTTTCTCTGGATGTCAGACTCTGAATGAGTTTCTCTGGACATCAGTCACTCTGCATTAGTTTCTCTGGACATCAGACTCTGAATTAGTTTCTCTGGGCATCAGTCACTCTGCATTAGTTTCTCTGGGAATCAGTCACTCTGCATTAGTTTCTCTGGGCATCAGTCACTCTGCATTAGTTTCTCTGGGAATCAGTCACTCTGCATTAGTTTCTCTGGGCATCAGTCACTCTGCATTAGTTTCTCTGGATGTCAGACTCTGAATGAGTTTCTCTGGACATCAGTCACTCTGCATTAGTTTCTCTGGACATCAGACTCTGAATTAGTTTCTCTGGGCATCAGTCACTCTGCATTAGTTTCTCTGGGAATCAGTCACTCTGCATTAGTTTCTCTGGGCATCAGTCACTCTGCATTAGTTTCTCTGGGAATCAGTCACTCTGCATTAGTTTCTCTGGGCATCAGTCACTCTGCATTAGTTTCTCTGGATGTCAGACTCTGAATGTGTTTCTCTGGACATCAGACTCTGAATGAGTTTCTCTGGGCATCAGTCACTCTGCATTAGTTTCTCTGGACATCAGACTGAATTAGTTTCTCTGGACATCAGTCTCTGAATTAGTTTCTCTGGGCATCAGTCACTCTGAATTAGTTTCTCTGGGCATCAGTCACTCTGAATTAATTTCTCAGGACATCAGTCACTCTGCATTAGTTTCTCTGGATGTCAGTCACTCTGCATTAGTTTCTCTGGGCATCAGTCACTCTGAATTAGTTTATCTGGGCATCAGTCACTCTGCATTAGTTTCTATGGACGTCAGACTCTGAATGAGTTTCTCTGGACATCAGACTCTGAATGAGTTTCTCTGGACATCAGTCACTCTGCATTAGTTTCTCTGGACATCAGTCACTCTGCATTAGTTTCTCTGGACATCAGACTCTGAATGAGTTTCTCTGGACATCAGTCATTCTGCATTAGTTTCTCTGGACATCAGTCACTCTGCATTAGTTTCTCTGGACATCAGGCTGAATTAGTTTCTCTGGACATCAGTCACTCTGCATTAGTTTCTCTGGACATCAGTCACTCTGCATTAGTTTTCTGGACATCAGACTCTGAATTAGTTTCTCTGGACATCAGACTCTGAATTAGTTTCTCTGGGCATCAGTCACTCTGCATTAGTTTCTCTGGACATCAGGCTGAATTAGTTTCTCTGGACATCAGTCACTCTACATTAGTTTCTCTGGACATCAGTCACTCTGCATTAGTTTCTCTGGACATCAGACTCTGAATTAGTTTCTCTGGACATCAGACTCTGAATTAGTTTCTCCGGACATCAGACTCTGAATTAGTTTCTCTGGGCATCAGTCACTCTGCATTAGTTTCTCTGGACATCAGACTGAATTAGTTTCTCTGGATATCAGTCACTCTGCATTAGTTTCTCTGGACATCAGGCTGAATTAGTTTCTCTGGACATCAGTCACTCTGCATTAGTTTCTCTGGACATCAGACTCTGAATTAGTTTCTCTGGACATCAGACTCTGAATTAGTTTCTCTGGGCATCAGTCACTCTGCATTAGTTTCTCTGGACATCAGACTGAATTAGTTTCTCTGGATATCAGTCACTCTGCATTAGTTTCTCTGGGCATCAGTCACTCTGCATTAGTTTCTCTGGACATCAGACTCTGAATTAGTATCTCTGGGAATCAGTCACTCTGCATTAGTTTCTCTGGGCATCAGTCACTCTGCATTAGTTTCTCTGGATGTCAGACTCTGAATGAGTTTCTCTGGACATCAGTCACTCTGCATTAGTTTCTCTGGACATCAGACTCTGAATTAGTTTCTCTGGGCATCAGTCACTCTGCATTAGTTTCTCTGGGAATCAGTCACTCTGCATTAGTTTCTCTGGGCATCAGTCACTCTGCATTAGTTTCTCTGGGAATCAGTCACTCTGCATTAGTTTCTCTGGGCATCAGTCACTCTGCATTAGTTTCTCTGGATGTCAGAATCTGAATGAGTTTCTCTGGACATCAGTCACTCTGCATTAGTTTCTCTGGACATCAGACTCTGAATTAGTTTCTCTGGGCATCAGTCACTCTGCATTAGTTTCTCTGGGAATCAGTCACTCTGCATTAGTTTCTCTGGGCATCAGTCACTCTGCATTAGTTTCTCTGGGAATCAGTCACTCTGCATTAGTTTCTCTGGGCATCAGTCACTCTGCATTAGTTTCTCTGGATGTCAGACTCTGAATGTGTTTCTCTGGACATCAGACTCTGAATGAGTTTCTCTGGGCATCAGTCACTCTGCATTAGTTTCTCTGGACATCAGACTGAATTAGTTTCTCTGGACATCAGTCTCTGAATTAGTTTCTCTGGGCATCAGTCACTCTGAATTAGTTTCTCTGGGCATCAGTCACTCTGAATTAATTTCTCAGGACATCAGTCACTCTGCATTAGTTTCTCTGGATGTCAGTCACTCTGCATTAGTTTCTCTGGGCATCAGTCACTCTGAATTAGTTTATCTGGGCATCAGTCACTCTGCATTAGTTTCTATGGACGTCAGACTCTGAATGAGTTTCTCTGGACATCAGACTCTGAATGAGTTTCTCTGGACATCAGTCACTCTGCATTAGTTTCTCTGGACATCAGTCACTCTGCATTAGTTTCTCTGGACATCAGACTCTGAATGAGTTTCTCTGGACATCAGTCATTCTGCATTAGTTTCTCTGGACATCAGTCACTCTGCATTAGTTTCTCTGGACATCAGGCTGAATTAGTTTCTCTGGACATCAGTCACTCTGCATTAGTTTCTCTGGACATCAGTCACTCTGCATTAGTTTCTCTGGACATCAGACTCTGAATTAGTTTCTCTGGACATCAGACTCTGAATTAGTTTCTCTGGGCATCAGTCACTCTGCATTAGTTTCTCTGGACATCAGGCTGAATTAGTTTCTCTGGACATCAGTCACTCTACATTAGTTTCTCTGGACATCAGTCACTCTGCATTAGTTTCTCTGGACATCAGACTCTGAATTAGTTTCTCTGGACATCAGACTCTGAATTAGTTTCTCCGGACATCAGACTCTGAATTAGTTTCTCTGGGCATCAGTCACTCTGCATTAGTTTCTCTGGACATCAGACTGAATTAGTTTCTCTGGATATCAGTCACTCTGCATTAGTTTCTCTGGACATCAGGCTGAATTAGTTTCTCTGGACATCAGTCACTCTGCATTAGTTTCTCTGGACATCAGTCACTCTGCATTAGTTTCTCTGGACATCAGACTCTGAATTAGTTTCTCTGGACATCAGACTCTGAATTAGTTTCTCTGGGCATCAGTCACTCTGCATTAGTTTCTCTGGACATCAGACTGAATTAGTTTCTCTGGATATCAGTCACTCTGCATTAGTTTATCTGGGCATCAGTCACTCTGCATTAGTTTCTCTGGACATCAGACTCTGAATTAGTATCTCTGAACATCAGTCACTCTGCATTAGTTTCTCTGGACATCAGACTCTGAATTAGTTTCTCTGGACATCAGTCACTCTGCATTAGTTTCTCTGGGAATCAGTCACTCTGCATTAGTTTCTCTGGGCATCAGTCACTCTGCATTAGTTTCTCTGGATGTCAGACTCTGAATGAGTTTCTCTGGACATCAGTCACTCTGCATTAGTTTCTCTGGACATCAGACTCTGAATTAGTTTCTCTGGGCATCAGTCACTCTGCATTAGTTTCTCTGGGAATCAGTCACTCTGCATTAGTTTCTCTGGGCATCAGTCACTCTGCATTAGTTTCTCTGGGAATCAGTCACTCTGCATTAGTTTCTCTGGGCATCAGTCACTCTGCATTAGTTTCTCTGGATGTCAGACTCTGAATGAGTTTCTCTGGACATCAGTCACTCTGCATTAGTTTCTCTGGACATCAGACTCTGAATTAGTTTCTCTGGGCATCAGTCACTCTGCATTAGTTTCTCTGGGAATCAGTCACTCTGCATTAGTTTCTCTGGGCATCAGTCACTCTGCATTAGTTTCTCTGGGAATCAGTCACTCTGCATTAGTTTCTCTGGGCATCAGTCACTCTGCATTAGTTTCTCTGGATGTCAGACTCTGAATGTGTTTCTCTGGACATCAGACTCTGAATGAGTTTCTCTGGGCATCAGTCACTCTGCATTAGTTTCTCTGGACATCAGACTGAATTAGTTTCTCTGGACATCAGTCTCTGAATTAGTTTCTCTGGGCATCAGTCACTCTGAATTAGTTTCTCTGGGCATCAGTCACTCTGAATTAATTTCTCAGGACATCAGTCACTCTGCATTAGTTTCTCTGGATGTCAGTCACTCTGCATTAGTTTCTCTGGGCATCAGTCACTCTGAATTAGTTTATCTGGGCATCAGTCACTCTGCATTAGTTTCTATGGACGTCAGACTCTGAATGAGTTTCTCTGGACATCAGACTCTGAATGAGTTTCTCTGGACATCAGTCACTCTGCATTAGTTTCTCTGGACATCAGTCACTCTGCATTAGTTTCTCTGGACATCAGACTCTGAATGAGTTTCTCTGGACATCAGGCTGAATTAGTTTCTCTGGACATCAGTCACTCTGCATTAGTTTCTCTGGACATCAGTCACTCTGCATTAGTTTCTCTGGACATCAGACTCTGAATTAGTTTCTCTGGACATCAGACTCTGAATTAGTTTCTCTGGGCATCAGTCACTCTGCATTAGTTTCTCTGGACATCAGACTGAATTAGTTTCTCTGGATATCAGTCACTCTGCATTAGTTTCTCTGGGCATCAGTCACTCTGCATTAGTTTCTTTGGACATCAGTCACTCTGCATTAGTTTCTCTGGACATCAGACTGAATTAGTTTCTTTGGACATCAGTCACTCTGCATTAGTTTCTCTGGACATCAGACTGAATTAGTTTCTCTGGACATCAGTCACTCTGCATTAGTTTCTCTGGACATCAGTCACTCTGCATTAGTTTCTCTGGACATCAGTCACTCTGCATTAGTTTCTCTGGACATCAGACTCTGAATTAGTTTCTCCGGACATCAGACTCTGAATTAGTTTCTCTGGGCATCAGTCACTCTGCATTAGTTTCTCTGGACATCAGACTGAATTAGTTTCTCTGGATATCAGTCACTCTGCATTAGTTTCTCTGGACATCAGGCTGAATTAGTTTCTCTGGACATCAGTCACTCTACATTAGTTTCTCTGGACATCAGTCACTCTGCATTAGTTTCTCTGGACATCAGACTCTGAATTAGTTTCTCTGGACATCAGACTCTGAATTAGTTTCTCTGGGCATCAGTCACTCTGCATTAGTTTCTCTGGACATCAGACTGAATTAGTTTCTCTGGATATCAGTCACTCTGCATTAGTTTCTCTGGGCATCAGTCACTCTGCATTAGTTTCTCTGGACATCAGACTCTGAATTAGTATCTCTGAACATCAGTCACTCTGCATTAGTTTCTCTGGACATCAGACTCTGAATTAGTTTCTCTGGACATCAGTCACTCTGCATTAGTTTCTCTGGGAATCAGTCACTCTGCATTAGTTTCTCTGGGCATCAGTCACTCTGCATTAGTTTCTCTGGATGTCAGACTCTGAATGAGTTTCTCTGGACATCAGTCACTCTGCATTAGTTTCTCTGGACATCAGACTCTGAATTAGTTTCTCTGGGCATCAGTCACTCTGCATTAGTTTCTCTGGGAATCAGTCACTCTGCATTAGTTTCTCTGGGCATCAGTCACTCTGCATTAGTTTCTCTGGGAATCAGTCACTCTGCATTTGTTTCTCTGGGCATCAGTCACTCTGCATTAGTTTCTCTGGATGTCAGACTCTGAATGAGTTTCTCTGGACATCAGTCACTCTGCATTAGTTTCTCTGGACATCAGACTCTGAATTAGTTTCTCTGGGCATCAGTCACTCTGCATTAGTTTCTCTGGGAATCAGTCACTCTGCATTAGTTTCTCTGGGCATCAGTCACTCTGCATTAGTTTCTCTGGGAATCAGTCACTCTGCATTAGTTTCTCTGGGCATCAGTCACTCTGCATTAGTTTCTCTGGATGTCAGACTCTGAATGTGTTTCTCTGGACATCAGACTCTGAATGAGTTTCTCTGGGCATCAGTCACTCTGCATTAGTTTCTCTGGACATCAGACTGAATTAGTTTCTCTGGACATCAGTCTCTGAATTAGTTTCTCTGGGCATCAGTCACTCTGAATTAGTTTCTCTGGGCATCAGTCACTCTGCATTAGTTTCTATGGACGTCAGACTCTGAATGAGTTTCTCTGGACATCAGACTCTGAATGAGTTTCTCTGGACATCAGACTCTGCATTAGTTTCTCTGGACATCAGACTCTGAATTAATTTCTCAGGACATCAGTCACTCTGCATTAGTTTCTCTGGATGTCAGTCACTCTGCATTAGTTTCTCTGGGCATCAGTCACTCTGAATTAGTTTATCTGGGCATCAGTCACTCTGCATTAGTTTCTATGGACGTCAGACTCTGAATGAGTTTCTCTGGACATCAGACTCTGAATGAGTTTCTCTGGACATCAGTCACTCTGCATTAGTTTCTCTGGACATCAGTCACTCTGCATTAGTTTCTCTGGACATCAGTCACTCTGCATTAGTTTCTCTGGACATCAGTCACTCTGCATTAGTTTCTCTGGACATCAGTCACTCTGAATTAGTTTCTCTGGACATCAGTCACTCTGCATTAGTTTCTCTGGACATCAGTCACTCTGCATTAGTTTCTCTGGACATCAGTCACTCTGCATTATTTTCTCTGGACATCAGGCTGAATTAGTTTCTCTGGACATCAGTCACTCTGCATTAGTTTCTCTGGACATCAGTCACTCTGCATTAGTTTCTCTGGACATCAGGCTGAATTAGTTTCTCTGGGCATCAGTCACTCTGCATTCGTTTCTCTGGACATCAGACTCTGAATTAGTTTATCTGGGCATCAGTCACTCTGCATTAGTTTCTATGGACGTCAGACTCTGAATGAGTTTCTCTGGACATCAGACTCTGAATGAGTTTCTCTGGACATCAGTCACTCTGCATTAGTTTCTCTGGACATCAGTCACTCTGCATTAGTTTCTCTGGACATCAGACTCTGAATGAGTTTCTCTGGACATCAGTCATTCTGCATTAGTTTCTCTGGACATCAGTCACTCTGCATTAGTTTCTCTGGACATCAGGCTGAATTAGTTTCTCTGGACATCAGTCACTCTGCATTAGTTTCTCTGGACATCAGTCACTCTGCATTAGTTTCTCTGGACATCAGACTCTGAATTAGTTTCTCTGGACATCAGACTCTGAATTAGTTTCTCTGGGCATCAGTCACTCTGCATTAGTTTCTCTGGACATCAGACTGAATTAGTTTCTCTGGATATCAGTCACTCTGCATTAGTTTCTCTGGGCATCAGTCACTCTGCATTAGTTTCTTTGGACATCAGTCACTCTGCATTAGTTTCTCTGGACATCAGACTGAATTAGTTTCTCTGGACATCAGTCACTCTGCATTAGTTTCTCTGGACATCAGACTGAATTAGTTTCTTTGGACATCAGTCACTCTGCATTAGTTTCTCTGGACATCAGACTGAATTAGTTTCTCTGGACATCAGTCACTCTGCATTAGTTTCTCTGGACATCAGACTGAATTAGTTTCTTTGGACATCAGTCACTCTGCATTAGTTTCTCTGGACATCAGACTGAATTAGTTTCTCTGGACATCAGTCACTCTGCATTAGTTTCTCTGGACATCAGTCACTCTGCATTAGTTTCTCTGGGCATCAGTCACTCTGCATTAGTTTCTCTGGACATCAGACTCTGAATTAGTTTCTCCGGACATCAGACTCTGAATTAGTTTCTCTGGGCATCAGTCACTCTGCATTAGTTTCTCTGGACATCAGACTGAATTAGTTTCTCTGGATATCAGTCACTCTGCATTAGTTTCTCTGGACATCAGGCTGAATTAGTTTCTCTGGACATCAGTCACTCTACATTAGTTTCTCTGGACATCAGTCACTCTGCATTAGTTTCTCTGGACATCAGACTCTGAATTAGTTTCTCTGGACATCAGACTCTGAATTAGTTTCTCTGGGCATCAGTCACTCTGCATTAGTTTCTCTGGACATCAGACTGAATTAGTTTCTCTGGATATCAGTCACTCTGCATTAGTTTCTCTGGGCATCAGTCACTCTGCATTAGTTTCTCTGGACATCAGACTCTGAATTAGTATCTCTGAACATCAGTCACTCTGCATTAGTTTCTCTGGACATCAGACTCTGAATTAGTTTCTCTGGACATCAGTCACTCTGCCTTAGTTTCTCTGGGAATCAGTCACTCTGCATTAGTTTCTCTGGGCATCAGTCACTCTGCATTAGTTTCTCTGGATGTCAGACTCTGAATGAGTTTCTCTGGACATCAGTCACTCTGCATTAGTTTCTCTGGACATCAGACTCTGAATTAGTTTCTCTGGGCATCAGTCACTCTGCATTAGTTTCTCTGGGAATCAGTCACTCTGCATTAGTTTCTCTGGGCATCAGTCACTCTGCATTAGTTTCTCTGGGCATCAGTCACTCTGCATTAGTTTCTCTGGATGTCAGACTCTGAATGAGTTTCTCTGGACATCAGTCACTCTGCATTAGTTTCTCTGGACATCAGACTCTGAATTAGTTTCTCTGGGCATCAGTCACTCTGCATTAGTTTCTCTGGGAATCAGTCACTCTGCATTAGTTTCTCTGGGCATCAGTCACTCTGCATTAGTTTCTCTGGGAATCAGTCACTCTGCATTAGTTTCTCTGGGCATCAGTCACTCTGCATTAGTTTCTCTGGATGTCAGACTCTGAATGTGTTTCTCTGGACATCAGACTCTGAATGAGTTTCTCTGGGCATCAGTCACTCTGCATTAGTTTCTCTGGACATCAGACTGAATTAGTTTCTCTGGACATCAGTCTCTGAATTAGTTTCTCTGGGCATCAGTCACTCTGAATTAGTTTCTCTGGGCATCAGTCACTCTGCATTAGTTTCTCTGGACGTCAGACTCTGAATGAGTTTCTCTGGACATCAGACTCTGAATGAGTTTCTCTGGACATCAGACTCTGCATTAGTTTCTCTGGACATCAGACTCTGAATTAATTTCTCAGGACATCAGTCACTCTGCATTAGTTTCTCTGGATGTCAGTCACTCTGCATTAGTTTCTCTGGGCATCAGTCACTCTGAATTAGTTTATCTGGGCATCAGTCACTCTGCATTAGTTTCTATGGACGTCAGACTCTGAATGAGTTTCTCTGGACATCAGACTCTGAATGAGTTTCTCTGGACATCAGTCTCTGCATTAGTTTCTCTGGACATCAGTCACTCTGCATTAGTTTCTCTGGACATCAGTCACTCTGCATTAGTTTCTCTGGACATCAGTCACTCTGCATTAGTTTCTCTGGACATCAGTCACTCTGCATTATTTTCTCTGGACATCAGGCTGAATTAGTTTCTCTGGACATCAGTCACTCTGCATTAGTTTCTCTGGACATCAGTCACTCTGCATTAGTTTCTCTGGACATCAGTCACTCTGAATGAGTTTCTCTGGACATCAGTCACTCTGCATTATTTTCTCTGGACATCAGGCTGAATTAGTTTCTCTGGACATCAGTCACTCTGCATTAGTTTCTCTGGACATCAGTCACTCTGCATTATTTTCTCTGGACATCAGGCTGAATTAGTTTCTCTGGACATCAGTCACTCTGCATTAGTTTCTCTGGACATCAGTCACTCTGCATTAGTTTCTCTGGACATCAGTCACTCTGCATTAGTTTCTCTGGACATCAGTCACTCTGCATTAGTTTCTCTGGACATCAGACTCTGAATTAGTTTCTCTGGACATCAGTCACTCTGCATTAGTTTCTCTGGACATCAGTCACTCTGCATTAGTTTCTCTGGACATCAGTCACTCTGCATTAGTTTCTCTGGACATCAGTCACTCTGCATTAGTTTCTCTGGACATCAGTCACTCTGCATTAGTTTCTCTGGACATCAGACTCTGAATGAGTTTCTCTGGACATCAGTCACTCTGCATTAGTTTCTCTGGACATCAGACTCTGAATGAGTTTCTCTGGACATCAGTCACTCTGCATTAGTTTCTCTGGACATCAGTCACTCTGAATGAGTTTATCTGGACATCAGTCACTCTGAATGAGTTTATCTGGACATCAGTCACTCTGCATTAGTTTCTCTGGACATCAGACTCTGAATGAGTTTCTCTGGACATCAGTCACTCTGCATTAGTTTCTCTGGACATCAGTCACGCTGAATGAGTTTATCTGGACATCAGTCACTCTGCATTAGTTTCTCTGGACATCAGACTCTGAATGAGTTTCTCTGGACATCAGTCACTCTGCATTATTTTCTCTGGACATCAGTCACTCTGCATTATTTTCTCTGGACATCACAGCTACTTTTTCCAGGGGAGTTTCCTTTCAATTGTGCAGGATTGCATTTTATCACAATTATTCAACAATGACACCACAATAGCTACTACACCACTTACTCTGACTGATAGCAGACATAGAGTAATGTATTGTCATTGTTGTCTTGTTGTAATGTTTTGTGGTGTTGTTTGATTTTATTATTTAAACTATTTTGATATTGATTACAGCACTGTTGAAACTTGTTGATGCCTGGTAATGCAGGCTCCAAATGGTGGCCAGGCCATTGTTATTGCTCATGAAGAAGTGATTTGACGATGCTTCAGTTTGCATTCAGAGGTTTGTTTATGAAACTCCTCGGCCAGTGATTGGGATTATTGTCCAGAAGGAAGACCTGGATTAGTTCGTGGGAGACTTCATATCTCCGTACAGAAATAGAAAGCAATGCTTGCCAGTCAAATCAAACATGGAATTCCTGCAGGTCTAGTTATAGAGGGACTCACATACTGTAGGCACGCACCTCTCTTGTTTGGAGACTGCTGGATACTCATCTGGCATCCTTTACCAGCCTTGCAAAAGTTATAAATGCTGTGGGCTCAACTTCTAACCCCAGGAAAATACCAATAGACCCTAGGCTGACATCAAAGGACCTGGACATCAAACACAACCCAGCACATAGATGGTCATTCAGGATAAAACCAACATGAACCCCCCCCCCTCCCCAATTTGTCAGTACCATGATTTATTTGCATGGGTAGGGGGAAAAAAGGCATTGTGTTTGGTTGGGTATTGCAGAGGTCAGGGATAACACAAGGATTTTGTAATTGCGTGCTAGTTGATGTTTGGTGAAACGGTTGTTTAGAGTGAAGATGGAGAGAGTACAGTGCTTTTGCTGGCATGTTGGGTTGTTGAGAATAGCTGAAGTACTCTGTGGAAACCTGGGAGATATGAAATGGTATGTCTTGAACATTCCTTGCTCTGAAGATAATCAGGGACATTTATTCTCTCCCTCCCTCTCTCTCCCTCCCGCTCTCTCCCTCTCCTCCTCTCCCTCCCCTCCTCTCCCTCCCGCTCCCTCCCTCTCCTCCTCTCCCTCCCCTCCTCTCCCTCCCTTTCCCTCTCCCCTGACGCTAGCCTGTCTGAGTGGCCTTTTGCCATGCATTCCTCCCTTCCCTGTTTGGCCCCCGCTTCAGGAAGTGGCCCAATTAGTGCATAAACACCATGGATGGGGGGGGGGGGGAGCACCAATTAGTGCTGTTTGGGCTCTGTCCGTCAGACCCACAACTGTGCTGTGTAGACCCCCTCACAGGGGGAAGAAGATGAGGGGGAAGGAGGGGGGGGATGGAAGGCAAACAAATAAACAAATAATTAAAATGTCAAAGTACAATGGACCTATGATGCTCGCGATGCTCAGCTGCGTTCTTGAAGGTCACTTGTATACAGTATAGTAGGCCAGAATGCTAATGAATTAGCAACCAAGGCTAACGTGGAGGTCTCACATGAAAGGAAGAAACATAAAACGGCTGGGTTGTTGTGGGATGTGGCTACGGTAACCAGTTTGATACTGTACCGTGTATTCCCACTTTACTAACTTGTTTAAAGTAGCCCACAAGGCACGGTCACACTGGTGACATGCATGTGTTCCAAAACATACAAGTAACTACTAGTTATACAGCTAGGTAATAGCAGTCAGTATTGTAGTTCAAAAGTATCTGCAATACATCACAATGTGACAAAATGCAATTTCAAAAGTTAAACGTTGACAAATATATTGCCTGTTGCATTTACAGTTCTTCAAAACTCCCCAGACTGTAGCCACTTCTGGGAAACTAAGAATGGGTACTCAATAAGATTTATGCTAGGCTTTGACTTTGGGGATATGATTCACTCAGGCCCAAATTCTGATTCAAGATGCATGCGTGGAGCTCCAACTGAAACTTTAAATCATATCACACCCTCCTGTCAATGGAGAATTTGTGTGAAAATGAGTAAGTGAAAGGATAACTGTGGATTTCCGCTGTACAATTTGTCTCCCCAGCTCTTAGCCTTGTCATTATTTTATTGGTGTGGATTATGTGGTGCTATCAGTGTTCTAGCAGACGGTTGTGTGGTTGAAGGTTTCATCCCATGATGAAATCCAGGCTAAGAACACCAGATTTAACTACGTAAGCCTATGTATCCACTGGGGTGCTATTTAATCAAACCTGGTCACCGGCTTTCTTGGCTAAGACACGTATCCCTTATGCAGCCAGAATGTTTGGACTCATAGCACAAGATAAAGCATTGACCATGTTGCTCAACATAATGAAAACAAATTAAAAACGAGTCAGAATAGAAAAATTGAAAAATGCTCCTTATACTGTGATGATGACACAATGGGGGGGGGGGGGTTATTTTCTCCTAAACTCAAGCCTTTGACTGGTACATCTCAGTAAAATGACCATGAACAATGTCCTTGCATTGAATGGTTGGTGTGAGGGAGGTCATTAAAGAGGCATGTGTCCTACTGCTCCCCCCAAGGCTTTAATAGGTCACATTGGTCTTTAGTGAGGTGTGACTTACAGGTAACACCCCTGGTGTTTGCACTCGGCCAACTCCAGGAAACACTTCTAGGTTCTGACATGGCTGGCTGCACCTGGGTGGCTGACACCTGGGTGGCTGACACCTGGGTGGCTGACACCTGGGTGGCTGACACCTGGGTGGCTGACACCTGGGTGAGATATGACACTCAAGTGACCTCAGGTAGAATTTTAATCGGCTGATTAACCCTATACCCAAAATAATAATTAAAACAAAGTGGATAGAATAGAAAATGTCTAACATTTACCCTCACTTCTTTAACAGACCAGAGTCTTAGATGTGCAGTTTTATAAACTGTTCTTCGTCCTGGAAGCATTACACGGCAAAGATAGTACACATGGCTATGAGACGGAAGGTTGTGGGTTTACAGACCAGTGTGGACCAGAATAGGAGTGAAAATATCTCCTTATTAGTAAAAGCATTGCACGAATCTATCATTGTATTTGCAGGTCTGGGGAAAAAAAATACTTTTTATAGACATTTCATTCAATTCTAGGTCATTTGACATATCAGCAGAACATTTTTAATACCTAACAAATTACCGAAATTACAGGCTAAGAATGGAAAGACAGATGTGTTCATCTTATCATATTTCTCAAATGCCAAATCAGTGTGTCTTGTTTGCATTTAAACTGTCCCTGTTTGCAAATAATTAAATCTGAGGTGTTTTAGGAATCTGAGCAGAGTACTGTACTTTCAAAAGGTAGGCCTACTTTTCCACCATCGACAGAGTAGGCCTACCTATGCAGAAATATGTAAGCTTTAAGTGCTGGCTACTCTTCTTCCATGGCTTAACCCAATGAGAGATGATCACAAGTGCTTCCGTGAAAGCTGTCTGGGTTTAAACACCTATTGTACAGAAAGTGAATAGCTTAATGAATTGATAGTGAAAGAATTAGGATACTTCCCAAGCCAAGTCTATTTTTGTCTTCTCAACTATAGAAGGTTGTAGCTCAGCCTCTGAATGTCAAAGAAAGGAAACAATGATATCCACATATGCATTGGCGTCACCTTTTTCCCAATTATTTTACAGTTTGTTTCTAGCATAAAGCATAGCGGACCAAAGTGGTGTGTTACGCCCTGATCTGTTTCACCTGTCCTTGTGATTGTCTCCACCACCTCCAGGTGTTTCTTATTATCCCCGGTGTATTTATCCCTGTGTTTCCTGTCTCTCTGTGCCAGTTCGTCTTGTTTTGCCATGTCAACCAGCGGTTTTCTTAGCTCCTATTTTTCCCCAGTCTCTGTTTTTGCCTAGACCTCCTGGTTTTGACCCTTGCCTGTCCTGACGCCGAACTGACTGCCTATCCCCTTGTACTGTTTGGACTCGGACCTGATCACTGAACCACTGCCTGTCCTGTCCCCAACCTGCCTTCTGCCTACCCCTTTAGTTATAATAAATATCGGAGCTCAACCATCTGCCTCCTGTGTCTGCATCTGGGTCTCGCCTTGTGCCCTTATAGTACGAAATGGCCATGACAGACCCAACAGACTTGGACCAGCTCCGTCACATTGTCTTCGTGTAGGGAGCCACCATTGGGAGGTATGCCGCGCTACTGCGAGACCTTTTGGAAGTGCTTCGTTCCCTGAAGGAACACCACGACCAAGGATTCAAGGCTATAATGGAGTAAATCTGTGAATTAGCTTATAGGCAGCACGCCACATCTGAGACCTCCCAACCACCCAGTAATCTTTCTACTACTAGTGGATTAACCCGGCTCCCCGAGAACCCCGCTTACCACGTCCGGAGCGTTATGCAAACGTTCCTTTCCCAGTGCTCCCTCATTTTTGAACTCCAGCCCTCTTCATTCCCGTCGGACCGATCGAAGATAGCGTATTTAATCACGCTAATGTCCGGAAGGACGTTCTCCTGGGCAACGGCCATGTGGGAGCAGCAATCCGCTGTGTGCCATAGCCTGGAGGAAATCATGGCAGATGTGAGGAAGGTTTTTTGATTCTCCGTCCCCGGGAGGGAGGCGGCTCAACAACTACTGCAGGTACATCAGAACTCACGTAGTTTGGCAAACTACGCAGTAGATATTCGCACATTGGCCACCGAGAGTTCCTGGAATCCGGAGGCTCTGCTTGACACCTTCCTCCACGGACTGTTGTAGGGGATAAAGGACGGGACCTCGATTCCCTCATCTCCCTGGCGATTAAGATTCCTGGGCGCCTACGAGAACTCCCGTGTGTGAGGTCGGGTCTCGGGAGCACTCATTCGTCTGCTGATGCTGGCACACGTCCTAAGGAATCTGGAAATCCCGACGTGTGTGTTTCTGAGGAGAGCCGAAAACAGCTGAGGTTCCCCGAGAATCATTGGCGACGGGTGAGTTGGATACTCCTGAGCCCATGCAACTGGGACTAGCTAGATTATCGGTTGGGGAAGGCTCATGTAGGCCGGATTTTAACTGTTGTTTGTACTGTGGAGGAGCTGGACATTATATAGCCACTTGCCCTGTTAAGAAACCATTTCCGTTAGTGGGTATAAGTACTCTGGTGAGCCAGACTGGGAGTCCCATAATTTCCATCATCCGCACACCTTTTTTTGTGATTCTGCTATAGGGAGACCAGTCAGTCTCTCCGGGTGCTCATTGACTCTGGGGCTGATGAAAGTTGTGTGCATTCTACCATGGATTCTGAATGAGGTATTCCCACTCAACTTCTCTCTGCCCCCATGGATGCAAGGTCACTGGACGGCAGCTCTATTGGAAGAGTCACCCATAGGACAGTGCCCATTCATATACAGGTATCAGGAAACCACAGTGAGACCATACAGTTTCTCCTCATCGATTCTTCCCATGTTCCTCTTGTTTTGGGATTTTCTTGACTCCAGAAACACAATTCTGTTAATGACTGGACCACGAGTTCCATCCTGGGTTGGAGCCCATTTTGTCATTCCGAGCGCCTTAAACGAAACAGCTGTCATTGAGACGTCCCTCTCAGGACGTAAGCAAAGCCTCAGATGTCTCTGCTGTTCCCGGGAGTACCATGACCTCCTGGAGGTCTTCAGTAAGGTAAGTGCGACTTCTCTTCCCCTGCACCGTCCTTATGATTGTGCCATTGATCTCCTCCCAGGCACCACACAACCTCATGCTCGGCTATATTCTCTATCCGGCCCAGAGACCAAGGCCATGGAGTACATTGAGGATTCTCTGGCTACTGGAGGCATCTGTCCGTTCACATCTCCTGCCGGCGCGGGGTTTTTCTTTGTGGAGAAGAAGGGCCAGACCCTGCGTCCGTGCATTGACTACCGGGTCTGAATTATATAATGATCATTAATCGTTACCCCCTACCTCTCCTCGGAATTCGAACCTCGCCAGGGGCTACCATTTTTTTCCAAGCTGGACTTTCAGAATGCCTACCACCTGGTTCCGATATGCAAAGGAGATGAGTGAAAGACAGCATTTAACACAGCCAGCTGACATTATAAGTACCAGGTCATGCCGTTTGGACTCACCAATGCCCCTGCTGTCTTCCAGGCTCTGGTAAACGATGTGCTCTGTCACATGCTAAACCGTTTCATGTTCGTCTGCCTTGACGACATCCTGTTTTTTCCCCGGTCTGCCCAAGAACAAGTCCTTCAGCGCCTCTTGGAGAACGAATTGTTTGTGAAAGCCGAGAAGCGAGTTCCACCGCTCTACAATCTCCCTTCTGGGATATGTCATCGCGGATGGAAATATCCAAATGGATCCTGAAAAAGTGAAAGCAGTGGTAGATTGGCCTCAACCTACATCCAGGGTGCAGTTACAATGTTTCCTGGGGTTCGCTAACTTCTACCGTCATTCAATTAGGGGCTTCAGCACCCTGGCGGCCACACACTCGGCATTCCTCTCCCCCAAAGTACCATTCACATGGTCTCCAGCTGTCAATAGAGCCTTCGTGGACCTGAAGCAGCGGTTAACCACAGCACCCATCCTTGTCCATCCGGATCCGTCCTGTCAATTTGTGGTAGAGGTTGATGCTTCTAATGTTGGAGTGGAGGCCATCCTGTCCCAGCAAACTGCCCAGGACCAAACACTCCATCCCTGTGCCTTCCTGTCCCATCGTCTCAATCCTGCAGAGAGGAACTATGACGTAGGCAACCGGAAACTCCTGGCGGTCAGGATTGCGCTGAAGAGTGGAGGCACTGACTGGAAGGAGCAGAACAGCCATTCTTGGTTTGGACCGACCATAAGAACTTGGAATATCTTCGTACAGTCAAGCGCCTTAACGCCAGGCAGCCCGGTGGGCTTTGTTGTTTACAAGATTCAACTTCACCATTTCCTACCGCCCAGGGTCCAAAAATGTGACGCCTGACACCCTCTCCCATCTATACAGTTGCTCGGCCACATCCTCGGTCTCTGAAACCATTCTCCCTACCTCATGCCTTGCGGCTTCAGTGGGTTGGGATATTGGAACCTTGGTTCGCAAGGCACAACGTTCCCAGCCTGAACTTGAAGGGGGCCCGGCTAACAGGTCGTTTGTCCCTAACTCAGTCTGGTCCTGGAATGGGCTCATTCTTCCAGGCTGACCTGTCATCCAGGTTCCAGTCAAACACTAGCCTTCCTCCGACAACGTTTATGGTGGCCCAGAATGGTTCCTGATGTCTCTGCCTTCGTCTCTGCCAAGCGCATTTTGGCCTCCTTCAACCACTACCTGTCCCTCATCATCCCTGGTCCCATATCTCTCTGGACTTTGTCACTGAGCTCCCTCCATCTGATGGCAACACCATAATTTCTGACGGTAGTGGATCGGTTCTCCAAGGCTGCCCATTTCATACCTCTCCCCAACCTACCCTCTGCCAAGGATACGGCCCAGCTTATGGTGCAGGACGTCTTCCAGATCCATGGATTCCTGGTGGACATGGTCTCCGACCAGGGTCCTCAGTTCTGATCTCAGTTCTGGAAGGCGTTCTGCACCCATCCGGATTCCAATCCCAATCCAACGGCCAGTCAGAGCGAGCTAACCAGGACTTGGAAACCACCTTAAGATGCCTGGTCTCAACCAACCCCACCACCTAGAGCTGACAACTGGTCTGGGTGGAGTATGCCCGGAACACCCTTCCCTGTTCAGCCACGGAACTCTCCCCTTTTGAGCAGGAGGTCAATGTACCCTCGGCCTAGATGTTTGTCCACTGCTGCCGATGTACCTGGAGAAGAGCTCGGGCGGCACTTCTCAAGACCAACTCCAGGTGTCAGGATTTGGCCAGGGTTGTTCCGGTTTTTGGTCACTAGATGCCCCCATTGTGCCTTTTGACCTTTTGTTTTCCCTTGATCCCCATTATTATTTGCACCTGTGCCTCGTTTCCCCTGATTGTATTTAAACCCTTTGTTTTCCTCAGTTCTTTGCTCTGTGTTTGTATGTTAGCACCCAGCCCTAGTACTCTGTGAACTCTTTTTGATCCCGGTGGACTCTCTTGTGGAATTCTGTTTTTTTGTTCTTGTTTGTTTGTTTTTGAGTATCTTTTTAGGCTTTTTGTGCTTTTTGTGGAGTTACATGTTTTCCTGAAGAACTTCACTTTTTTACTTCATTAAATACACCGTCTCAAGTACTGCTGTGTCTGCCTCATCTTCTGGGTTCTGCCGACTATTCGTGGCTCAGTTGGTTTAGTGACTGTTTCTCACTCCGGAGACCCGGGTTCGTAACCGGGTCCTGACACCAGGTATCGTTGACAAGTGGACCGCCGCCAGACTCCAGCTCCCCGTTACCGCATCAGGCAGAGGGTATGGCTCTCCACACGTGACCTGCTCCTTTGGGTGGAGTTCCACAAACTGTTCCGCCATTTCATTGGCCCTTTCCAATCTCTCGAGTCCTTAGTTCCACTGCTGTCCATCTTGGTACCCCGTACCCTCTGTTTTCACCTGTTCTGACCTCAAGCCCGCCTATCACCTGGTACTGTTTGGACTGGTTTATGAACTCTCGCCTGTCCCTGACCTGCCTTCTGTCTACCCCTTTTGTTATAATAAATATTGGCGCTTAACCATCTGCCTCCTGTGTCTGCATTTGGGTCTCGTCTTGTGCACTTATACAGTGTTATACTGAAGATGACTTTATATAATTGTTTATGTTTTATTTTCTTCAAATCTTAAACTAACAAGGCCTATGGCATAAGGCCTATTGCATACCCCCTCAATTTGAGTCTGTTGTTTTAACATAATAGCCCTTCACTGACACGGAGGTAGGCTATTTAAAGACTGCGTGTTGGGTGGAGGAATTGACCTAGAAATGTATGGATATACAGTACAATCAAAGTATTCAGACCTCTTGACTTTTTCCACATTTTGTTATGTTACAACCTTATCATAAAATAGATTAAATTGTTTTTCCCCCCTCGCCACACTTCACACAATACCCCATGATGACATTGCAAAAACTGTTATTTAGACATTTTTGCAAATTTCCCAAAAATGTAACTGCAATATCACATTTACACACTAAGTATTCAGGCTCTTTACTCAGTACTTTGAAGCACCTTTGGCAGTGATTACAGCCTTGAGTCTTCTTGGATATGACGCTACAAGCTTGGCACACCTGTATTTGTGGAGTTTCTCCCATTCTTCTCTGCAGATCCTCTCAAGCTCTGTCAGGTTGGATGGGGTATGTTGCTGCACAGCTATTTTCAGGTCTCCAGAGATGTTCAGTCAGGTTCAAGTCTGGACTCTTGCTGGGCCACTCAAGGACATTCAAAGACTTGTCCCGAAGCCACTCCTGCGTTTTCTTGGCTATGTGCTTTGGGTCGTAGGTCCTGTTGGAAGGTAAACCTTCGCCTCAGTCTGAGGTCCTGAGTCTTTAGGTTCCTTTTTGCAAACTCCAAGCGAGCTGTCATATGACTTCTGTCTGGCCCCTCTACCATGAAGGCCTGATTGTTGGAGTGCTGCAGAGATGGTTGTCCTTCTGGAAGTTTCTTCCATTTCCACAGAGGAATTCTGGAGCTCTGTCAGAGTGACCATCGGTTTCTTGGTCACCTCCCTGACCAAGGCCCTTCTCCCCCGATTGCTCAGTTTGGCCGGGCGGACAGTTCAAGGAAGAGTTATGTGGTTAACTTCCATATAAGAATGATGGAGATCACTGTGTTCTTGGGGACCTTCAATGCTGCAGAAATGTTTTGGTACCCTTCCCCAGATCTGTGCCTCGACACAGTCCAGCCTCGGAGCTCTACGGACAATTAATTTGACCTCATGGCTTAGGGGATGTTATATAGACAGGTGTGTGCCTTTCCAAATCATGTCCAATCAATTTAATTGACCACAGGTGAACTCCAATGAAGTTGTAGAAACATCCCAAGGATGATCATTGGAACAGGATGTACCTGAGCTCAATTTCGAGTCTCATAGCAAAGGGTCTGAATATTTATATAAATAAGTTATTTCTGTTTTTTTTAATACACATTTGCAAACATTTTAAAAAACTTGTTCCGCTTTGCCATTATGGGGTATTGTGTGTAGATTGATGAGGAAAACAGTTATTTAGTCCATGTTAGTACAAAGCTGTAACCTAACAAAATTTGGAAAAAGTCAAGGAGTCTGAATACTTTCTGTAGGCAGTGTTGCACCCTATAGTCTAATTTTGTCTGTCATACAGGTAGACCTACCTACCTATTATTTCTTAAATAGGAAGAAATAGGCTCCAACACAAAGCACTCTTTTTGTTAGTAAAGGGTAACTAAAATGAAGGTTGAAATGAATTATGCCTACTCAAATTTGTGTAGTTTCAGCACCATGACCGGTCCATTCTGATTGATTGTGCCATGGCTGCTGCTTCAAGTTTCAGCTCTACAATGTAAGTTACTCGAATCCAGCTTATTGTGGGCAAGAAACATATTGTTTTTATTCAAATCAATTATATTAATTATATTAATAGCAAGCTATCAAAGTTGACCTCCGTCCTCCTCATCTCATCAACTTCTTGCCTTTGTGCTGTTGTCTGTGCCCAATAATGTTTGCACCATGTTTTGTGCTGCTACCATGTTTTTCTGCTGCCATGTTGTGTTGTTGTCATGTGGTGTTGCTACCATGCTGTGTTGTCATCATGTGTTACTGTCATGCTATGTTGTTGTCTTAGGTCTCTCTTTATGTCGTGTTGTGGTGTCTCTCTTGTTGTGTTTAAAAAAAAAAAATTAAAATCCTATCCCCCATCCCAGCAGGAAGCCTTTTGGTAGGCCGTCATTGTAAATAAAAATGTGTTCTTAAGTCACTTGCACAGGTAAATAAAGGTTAAATAAAACCTTTAAAGATAAATCTTCGCTGTCCTTCTCAAACTAAACAAAACATAGGCTATAGGTTAGTCTGTGTGCAAGATGCATTTTTTGCATTAGGCCTAATCAAACATTTATTTGGGAAGAAGCCTTTGACTCTCCTCCAAAACTGCTACCATAGGCCTGCACAGCACAGTCATTGGTTAGGCAGCACAAACAAGTTTTTGATCAGCAAGAGCAGAGCAGGCCAGAGAATCAGAGATGACGGGCGGCATCGGGCACACATCGATATATACAGTTGAAGTCGGAAGTTTACATACACTTAGGTTGAGGTCATTAAAACTTGTTTTTCAACCAATCCACAAATATCTTGTTAACAAACTATAGTTTTGGCATGACATAAGTTTTGTGCATGACATAAGTCATTTTTCCAATAATTGTTTACAGATTGTTTACAATTGTTTACAGTTTATTTCACTTATAATTCACTGTATCACAATTCCAGTGGGTCAGACGTTTACATACACTAAGTTGACTGTGCCTTTAAACAGCTTGGAAAATTCCAGAAAATTATGTCATGGCTTTAAAAGCTTCTGATAGACTACTTGGCATAATTTGAGTCAATGGGAGGTGTACCTGTGGATGTATTTCAAGGCCTACCTTCAAAACTCAGTGTCTCTTTTGCTTGACATCATGGGAAAATCAAAAGAAATCAGTCAAGACCTCAGAAAAAAAAATTGTAGACCTTCACAAGTCTGGTTCATCCTTGGGAGCTATTTCAAAACGCCTGAAGGTACCACGTTCAATCCCAGAACAACAGCAAAGGACCTTGTGAAGATGCTGGAGGAAACGGGTACAAAAGTATCTATATCCACAGTAAAACAAGTCCTATATCGACATAACCTGAAAGGCCGCTCAGCAAGGAAGAAGCCACTGTTCCAAAACAGCCATAAAAAAAGCCAGACTACGGTTTGCAACTGCACATGGTGACAAAGATCATACTTTTCGTCCTCTGGTCTGATGAAACAAAAATAGAACTGTTTGACCATAATGGCCATCGTTATGTTTGGAGGAAAAAGGGGGATGCTTGCAAGCTGAAGAATACCATCCCGACCGTGAAGCATGGGGTGAAGCATCAAGTTGTGGGGGTGCTTTGCTGCAGGAGGGACTGGTGCACTTCATCGGGAAGAAAAATTAAGTGGATATATTGAAGCAACATCTCAAGACATCAGTCAGGAAGTTACAGCTTGGTCGCAAATGGGTCTTGCAAATGGACAATGACCGCAAGCATACTTCTAAAATTGTGGCAAAATGGCTTAAGGACAACAAAGTCAAGGTATTGGAGTGGCCATCACAAAGACCTGACCTCAAGCCTATAGAAAATATCTGGGCTCTGTCAGGAGGGATGGGCCAAAATTCACCCAACTTATTGTGGGAAGCTTGTGGAAGGCTACCCGAAAAGTTTAACCCAAGTTAAACAATTTGAAGGCAATGCTACCAAATACTAATTGAGTGTATGTAAACTTCTGACCCACTGTGAATGTGATGAAATAAATAAAAGCTGAAATAAATCATTCTCTCTACTATTATTCTGACATTTCACATTCTTAAAATAAAGTGGTGATCCTAACTGACCTAAGGCAGGGAATTGTTACTCGGATTAAATGTCAGGAATTGTTAAAAAAACTGAGTTTAAGGTGTATGTAAACTTCCTAGTTCAACTGTAGCTTAATAAGAAACATTCTAAATTCCATAAAGAAAAAAATATACTTAACCCTCCCCTTGACTGAAACTGAAAAAGCATGACCCTCCCCCATTTTCCTTCAGGTAAAAATACTGTGCATATCGATCCATCTCTTATCTGCATGTTGTCAAATAAAAAACGTACTACATATTCAAACATTCAGGCCCCTTGTTTTTCCCCAGTTATATAAGCAGCAACATGATAAATGTACTCTACATTCCACAGTACAATTATTCTCTGCCTATCCCTAAACAATGCCAAAATTGACAGTTAGACAAACAAATACCCGATCGGTTTAAATTAAAAGCGCTTTCCACTGCTTCCAATTTCGTGGGGCGACTGAAACCTAATTTTCAAACTTCTGGTCAATATCTGTGTATTTCGTTTTCCAACATTTCTCAAAATGTTTGCATTTTATTGAGGTACCAGAAGAAAGGCTCACGGCAGGGTTGTGTTTATTTTGCTTTTTGACTCTGAGTTTGAGGGGTGTTTTGCCGAGAAAAGCAAGAGAGAGCACTATTCCATATGGTTGTCAATGTGCATGAGTTACTGCATGAGGTCCCACAGAGAAGTATAGAGATGCACACAGACAACTGGAAAAGCAGTTTGCTCTTGGCCCTTCCTTTTTTTCGGAGGCGACCTTTGATTGAGGAATGTTTAGCTGAACAGTGAAATAAGGGAAATTAGTTATTTGAGTTTGTTTTGTGGGAGAATGGAAATGTCCACCCGAGATCTGCTACATAGATATGCTGATAAAATGTCTTAGTCTAACAGCAACCGATCATGGAGTTTCTTTTCAGACTTAAATTGCATGAAGAGTCAGGAAAATCATAGGTAGCTAGTGTGTCATGAAATAATTAACTTACTAATCAGAGTAGTTGATGTTAGATGTGGAGAGTGAACGTTGAATTTGCGATGACAAAATAGGAAATGGTTACATTTTTCCTTAAGCACGGACAGTACCTGTCCCACCCTGATCTGTTTCACCTGTCTTGTGCTTGTCTCCACCCCCCCCCCCTCCAGGTGTCTCACATTTGTCCCGCAGCTCCGCAGCGCCATCTCCTTCCAAGGAGCCACCATTGGAAGGCACGAGGAGTTACTGCAATATTCTTGTCTGATGAGTCCAAACTGAGATTTTTGGTTCCAACCGCCATGTCTTTGTGAGACGCAGAGTAGGTGAACGGATGATCTCCGCATGTGTAGTTCCCACCATGAAGCATGGAGGAGGAGGTGTGATGGTGTGGGGGTGCTTTGCTGGTGACACTGTCTGTGATTTATTTAGAATTCAAGGCACACTTAACCAGCATGGCTACCACAGCATTCTGCAGCGATACGCCATCCCATCTTATTAGCGCTGAGTGGGACTATCATTTGTTTTTCAACAGGACAATGACCCAACACTCCTCCAGGCTGTGTAAGGGCTATTCAACCAAGAAGGAGAGTGATGGAGTGCTGCATCAGATGACCTAGTGCTACAATCACCTGACAACAACCCAATTGAGATGGTTTGGGATGAGTTGGACCGTAGAGTGAAGGAAAAGCAGCCAACAAGTGCTCAGCATATGTGGGAACTCCTCAAGACAGTTGGATAAGCATTCCAGGTGAAGCTAGTTGAGAGAATGCCAAGAGTGTGCAAAGATGTCTTCAAGGCAAGGGTGGCTACTTTGAAGAATCTAAAATCTAAAATATATTTTGATTTGTTTGTTTGACTTTTTTTGATTACAACATCATTCCATATGTGTTATTTCATAGTTTTGATGTCTTCACTATTATTCTTTAATGTTGAAAATAGTACAAATATAGAAAAACCCTTGAATGAGTAGGTTTGTACAAACTTTTGACTGGTACTTAAACTACAAAACAATGAAATGGGGGTGTTTTTGTGATGTGTTGGTGATTTGTTGGATGTGAGTATTGTAGATCTGTCTGCCATTGAGAGGCCATCAGAAATACAGTCAGCTAGCAATAAGACCTCAAATGACTATGTACCGCACTCATCCCTTTTTTTAGACACATCAAAAGCCACCTCAAGTCAAAGCAGATACCCAAAATGATTTCTGACAGGCAAATAGCCACTGTCAAAGTGTATTGGCTCCTCTGTTGTTTGAGCAGGCGTAGGAAGCCCTGAGAGATTTACAAGCTCAGAAGTGCTTTAGAATTACAGTACAGTGAGGCCTGGCGCGGAAAGAGCCCAGAGTGCAGGTTGGGTCCGGGCAGTTGCTCTATAAAGGTTGTAGGTTATAAATACTCTACGGGGTAGTAAAGCTGTCACATCCTTCCTGAAGCACAAAACGCCTGGCCTTGAAGAGGGCCCATCCACTGCGACATCCTCCTGTTTCTCTCCCATCCTTCCTCGTACTCATCCCCCTCTCCCTCTCCCCCGTCTCCCTCTCTGCCCTCTCTCTGTCCTAGCAGCAGTTTGCCTACTGGGTAAACAGGAAGTTTGATGGTGGAGGCTGGAGCCCTGGGCGTCCCGCAGCAGTCAGATGTCAGTCTGTTCTCCTCAGCGGTGTTAGTGTTTGTGCATGTGCATGTGTGTGCACTGATGCTCAGACAGACAGAAGTGCCTATGCGTGTAATCGTGACTAGGGTTAACTGATCACACACACACACACACACACACACACACACACACACACACACACACACACACACACACACACACACACACACACACACACACACACACACACACACACACACACACACACACACACACACACACACACACACACACACACACACACACACACACACACACACACACACACACACACACACACACACGTGCGCATCAGACCAGCAGACCTGCATGGGGGTCATCAGATGCAGGCTGTGTGCAGTTTGATGTGCCACGTTGATAGCTTTAATATCAATGGGTCTGGGGGCATCGGCTTACATCAACTTCCTGGATTTTACAAAAGATTAGAGAGGAGGGACGTACAGGTACCTGTATTGGTGTGTGAAAGGAGCTTCATCTTCAATTCTCACCGTGTTCTGATGTTCTGGTCCTTTCCTCCTCTTTAGAAAGCACTGGAACAAAAGGCCTTTCTGTTTAGCCGTTTTCTTTCTTTTATGAATATAATTTCAAAAGCTGAAAGAAGAAAGGCTACCGCTCTGTTTGGTGTCACTGACTCTTGAATTTTACCTCACCATTTTAGCTCACTATAACAATGGCTGAGGTGGTTTCGATCAAAGGGACAGAGGGAGATTCTAGGTTGTTATTTTTGAATCTGTTGTGATGTAGAATGCTTTGAAAAGTCAAGATGCAATTTTTATTTGCTGTATTTTGCGAGTTTGCATCAAGTGTCTCTTAGACATCTCTTTCTTGACCCGGAGGGGTTTTCTAAGCTCTTGCACATTTTCATTTAAGGAATAGTACATGTGGTCCTTAGAATGCTGTGTGTGAGGAGTTGGTGAATCAACAATGAATCAACAATGAATCAACAATGAATCAACAATGCGTGTTTGTTTTTTCAATTGTGCCTTTTTCAATTGCGATATTGAAGAGTGCACTCACTGTGCGAAGGTCCTCTTATTCAAGACTAACTATAGCTAACTATTTTGCCTACAGCTTGCCGTACTCTCTCACAAAATCTCTCTCTCGCTCACACTCTCTCACTTACTCACTGACTCATGTATCCAGACGGAGGTGTTTCTGGAGGAGTGATTGGGACATGTAGATGCAGCTCCTGTGTCTGAATGCCACTTCCTGGCGTGTGAAAGGTGAGCCGGGTAGCCAGAGCCCTCCTGAAAGCCTTGTTTGCCATTCCTGTGGCTGTGTGGCCGAGCGCCTCTGAAAAGGGAGTCTGGGAGGGGGGGCCGGGGGACAATGAGACAAGGAGGGCCACATCCGTGTTGCCAGGTGTTCCTTTTGTGCTCCTCACCTTGCGTTGAGGCATGGAGAGAGGGGGGTGGGGGGAGTAGGGGGTAGGGTAGGTGAGGGGAGAGAGGGAGAGAGTTGGGTAGGGTAGGTGGGGGGGAGAGAGGGGGGATAGGGTAGGTGGGGGAGAGATAGAGAGAGTTGGGTAGGGTCCTTGGGGGCAGGTGGGGGGAGAGGGGTGGGGGGTGGGAGAGAGAGAGAGAGAGAGAGAGAGAGAGAGAGAGAGAGAGAGAGAGAGAGAGAGAGAGAGAGAGAGAGAGAGTTGGGTAGGGTCCTTGGGGGCAGGTGGGGGAGAGAGGGGTGAAGGTATGGTAGGTGGGGGAGAGAGGGGTAAGGGTAGGGTAGGTGGGGAGAGAGAGAGAGGGGTGAGGGTAAGGTAGGTGGGGGAGAGAGAGGGGTGAGGGTAGAGTAGGTGGGGGAGAGAGGGGTGAGGGTAGGGTAGGTGGGGGGAGAGAGGGGTGAGGAGTGAGGGTAAGGTAGGTGGGGAGAGAGAGAGAGAGGGGTGAGGGTAGTGTAGGTGGGGGGAGAGAGGGGTGAGGGTAGGGTAGGTAAGGGGGAGAGGGGTGAGGGTAGGGTAGGTGGGGGGAGAGAGGGGTGAGGGTAGGGTAGGTGGGGGGAGAGAGGGGTGAGGAGTGAGGGTAAGGTAGGTGGGGGAGAGAGAGAGAGGGGTGAGGGTAGGGTAGGTGGGGGGAGAGGGGTGAGGGGGGTAGGAGGGAGAGAGGGGTGAGGGTAGGGTAGGTTGGGGGAGAAAGGGGTGAGGGTAGGGTAGGTAAGGGGGAGAGGGGTGAGGGTAGGGTAGGTTGGGGGAGAAAGGGGTGAGGGTAGGGTAGGTAAGGGGGAGAGGGGTGAGGGTAGGGTAGGTTGGGGGAGAGAGGGAAAAAGATCTGGCTATTCTTCTAATAAGGTAATCTGCTGCTGGAGCAGGAAATGTGCTGTGAGGGGTTATGAAAGGAGATTGCGTGCGTGCGTGCGTGTGTGTGTTCGCATGCATCTTTATATGTGTGTGTGTGCGTGTGCTTGCTTGCTTGCTTATGTCTGTGTTCATCTTAGGGTGTGTACTGGGTCTCTATCAGTTTATTCTGTGCAGGTTCATGGATTATGTTTCTGCTGTTATGGTCAGGTGATTACTTTGAATTATTATTATTATAAAATTGTGCATTATCAACGCTGCATTATCAGTCATCATTCCACACTATAGCAGACCTCCCTGCAATAACATGCAGGAGTGTAGACTATATCCTATTTTTTCACTTTGTAAATAAATCAAACGAAGTGTGATTGTGTGCACTAGTTTCTTTTGCATTTAGTATACCGTAACATAATGTTGCTCACACTATCTCTGTACTGTACATCAAGAGAGATTCAAAGAAGTAGGAAGAGGACTGTTTTGTATAGGTACCGACGTTTGGTTTTGGGTTTGTTAGTTTGGTGATTAACGATTTTATCAGCATGCGAATAGACCAGTTTGTCTATCTTTAGAAACGCAGGGTGTTTTTTTCCCGCCAGGGAATCACCTAGATCCGGAGTGTTACACAACTGGAGGCGCGGTTCGTTGGCAGAGTTTTAAATGAGCGTACAGGACAATATCAGACGGCAAGCGCTGCGGCACTTGTACATTAACCCACCTATTAGCTACCAGACAGAAAAACAGTTAGCCTGTAGCTTTTAGCTAGCCTTTAGCTTTTAGCTAGACACTATTCGTCCAAATTGTTTATAAGCCACATCCTTCTTGTGCATTTCGATCGGCTCCCAGTCAATCACTTTAACCTGAATATATTTAATTTATATAAGACATTGAATCACTAAATGTCTTTAATAAGCATCTACTTGTGTGTCTACATACACCACTATCAGTGGCGTACCGCAGTTTCGTGGGGCCCCCTGCAAGGTCTCAGGGGGGAAGAAGGTGCCCTTTTATGGCTAATCACATGCTGTACTACATATTTTGCAGTAAGGCTGAGAGAATTTAGCATTTTTAAAGCTAATGTCCTGCAATTCTACACATTGCCATGGGGCAGAGAAAGCATTTTTCAGTGTTACAGCTAATTACCTGTCATTCAACATATTATTTTGCCATGGCTTATGACATGTTCATATGTTATCTGGGTTGGGAGGCGCCTGGCAGGGCTTGACGGGGTACGCCAGTGACCACTATATATGTCACAGTCCAGGAGTGTATGATTCCATCGCCAGGAGCTTACTGTTAGAAAGAGGCTGGTGCATGCTGTTGTATTTCCCTCGCAGTGCCCAAGGTCAGGAAAGCGTAAACTAATATCCTCTTGTAAAATACAGGATGTTTGTCTCTGCAAACAGGACGTGCACTCTTGCTGATTTGAGTCTAGTGGTCAGAGTTTATTTAGGAGAAAGGCCATAGTGTCATGCAGAGTCAGGTTATCCACACAGAATTAATTTGAACATTTGAGTTCTTTGATCACCACTGAAAGGGAGATCTCCCACAAATGCACATTGATTGTCATTAATATGAAAGTTAATGAAAATAGACTAGAGGGTTGCTGGTTTATGGTCGATAACACAACACAGTGTTTTGGTAGAGTTGTATATTAGATATGCACTATTTCCACTAGGAGTTCTTCTCTCTCGTAATCCAATATCAGCTGTCTCCCATGTCTGACGTAAAGAATGCTAGCTCAGACAAGTGACCTTGCGGCTGGAGTCTATTTTGTAGCTCATGGCGCTGACTGTCTCTATATCTGTTGGTGGGTCATCTCTCTCCTCCGCTGTCCATGCTTGCCCCCTCAGTCATCACCATGGCGACAGCCAGTCTGACCTGGAATGTTGCTTCGCACTAGCGAGGCTTTGCTACCACCACCCTCCCCCCCACCCCTGAAGCTGAAAGTATCAATTAGGGCGACCCTCCACCCCCCCCCCCTCCCTTCACATAACTCATGCAATCGGAACTCGGAAGAACACCAATTCGACAAAATTCCACTTTCTCAAATTGCAGGAAAACTCTTCACTGATGGGCGTCCTCCTTCTTAAGTGAGTGGGTCTATTGTTTCACGCCTTGACCCCTTCTCTCCTCCCTGTGCCGTCTATCCTTCCAAGCCAGAGACGTTGGACAGGTAACTCCCTGGCAGCACTGCAGAAATGCTTTGTCTCAGTGGGTCTAGACAGAGGTATAGATTAAAGGGAAATGTGCTATATGAAATGAAAAACATTGATTTGATTGTTCTTTCATTAGATGGAATGATGTGGTCTGTACTGCCACTAACGAGATGCACATGTTTTCTTCACCTTGATTATTTGTCTTATTTCACATTCACCTACATATGAAGGATGTTACTGCGTTTGTTCATCTCGTAACTTTTGATAAACAACCTATGGTTTTTGAGAGAACAACTCCTGTTAGCTTTTGCACTGACCTTGTAGCCTATGTATCTGAATATGCTATTCAGGCTAGCCACGTTATTAGGAAAAGTTATATCTACTGCTACTGAGTGGTCCTTGATGAAAAGAAACCTTGGGGATGGTGGGTTTAAGTCAGACAGAATGGGAGGTAGAGATAGACACAAGGGGAAGAAAAGAGGAGAAGTGAGAGGGGAAGTAGAGAGTGAGGGAGTACTAATGAAATAGAGGCTGAGGTGGTGCAAATCCCTCTGAATGACAGGACTCAATTAGACAATAGCTGGTGCTGCACACCCAGTGATGCCCTTTAATGCCCTCCTCCGCTCAGATGTAAATCCTGATCCCCCTCACCTGTAGTGACATCTCCATGCTCAACATCCATGTCCTATCCTCAATGCACCCTTTTCCTGGAGCCTTCCCGATTCCTGTTCCTATCCCCATTCTCCTCCCTGTGGTCTCCATTCTCCTCCCTGTGGTCTCCATCCTACACCCTGCGGAGAGTGAAGGTGTTTCACAGGGCTCTGTTCCAGGACCTCTTCTGTTTTTATCCCTACTTCAAAACGTTTTGGGCGGGACTTGAGCTGGAGTTTTATTTCAAGACCATGAAGTCTGTAGTGTAGAGATGTACTAATGACAACGGAGAAACTCTCTCCACAGCCAGTAAACTGCTATTGTGGAAGTCAAACTATTAATAAGGAATTATCTTTGTGTGCTCTTTGTCATCTCTTCTGCTCTCTAAAAGAATAGCCGAGTATCTCAACTCAGCTTGGTTGCATTGAATTTGATAGGAAGTTCCTAAAAAAGATCAATGATTTAGGAAAGAGGTCAATGATCACCACATAAATAACGTTCCACTGCAAAGGAGGGCTTGGGAGCAGATGTGTCTTTTGCACTTGGCACAGGGTTGCCTACCCGGATCAAAAAAGGCCCAACCCTCCGACCATAAACATGTCCTCCCTCAACCCCAAACGGTGGCTACACAGCACCAGCCCTGGTGCACAGCATGCCTCCCCCTCCCTCCCTCTCTCTCTTTCTGTTTCAACACGTCCCTCTCTCAACTTCCTTCCTGTCCCGCCCTCTGAATTTTAATACCTGCCTGTCATGTTTTCTTCCCTTCACCAGACCCTTGCTGTGCATCTAGTAATTACCACAGCACCAAGAAAACCCTTTCATTTAAAGGATTGGCAATTATCTCAGAGAACACAATAAAAGTGCTTCCCCTTTGGAGAAAAGGGGGGTTTTTGAACCTGTACGGTGCAGAATGTTGTGCCGTCTCACTCTTGAAGCAGGGGAGCGGAGGTGGAGGAGGTGGAAGCAGGGAAAAGGGCTTTGTAAGATGCTTTTTTCACATGCTCAGATATCTGAATATCACAGAGAGGCTGGGAAACAACGAGGGTAAAGTGTTGGGCCTTTATTGCCCAAGATATCTTCCTCCTCGTTGTGAAGTCACATCTCTTAAAATATGAATGTGGTTGGGAGAGAGAGGCTGAAATAGCTAACTTTGAAAGGCCTAATTTTCCCCTCTGGGGGAAGTTGTTAAGGCCATTGGAAATAACAGCTTTATGGCACCACGGGCCGCTCAATGGAGACCAACCAAGCTTGATCCTGATACGTTATGAGTGCCGTGACATTCGGATGCTACCCCACCAACACTGGAGGCAAATTGACAAACCTACTACTCTGCTTTTTCAGTTAACGTGTCATTATGTGGAAAGGGTTGAGGTGCTGAATGCATGAACAGATGATTGCAAGTTTAAACAACTTAACATAATTTAACCAACATTATTTTGTAGAAACTATACTGAATAAAAATATACATGTAAAGTGTTGGTCCCATGTTTCATGAGCTGAAATAAAAGATCCCAGAAATGTTCCATACGCACAAAAAGCTTATTTTTCAAAAATGTTGAGCACACATTTCTTTACATCCCTTTTAGTGAGCATTTCTCCTTCACCAAAATAGTCTGTCCACCTGGCTGGTGTGGAATATCAAGAAGCTGATTAAACATCATGATCATTACACAGGGGCACCATGTGCTGGGGACAATAAAAGGCCACTCTAAAATGTGCAGTTCTGTCACACAACACAATGTCACAATGATATCTCAAGATTTAAGGAGTGTTCGATTGGCATGCTGACTGCAGGAATGTCCACCAGAGCTATTGCCAGAGAATATAATGTTATTTTCCCTACCATAAGCCCCCTCCAATGTTGTTTTAGAGAATTTGGCTGTACATCCAACCTGCCTCACTACCGCAGACCACATGTAACTACGCCAGCCCAGGACCTCCGCATCCTTCTTCACTTGCATGATCGTCTGAGGCCAGCCACCCGGTCAGCTGAAGAATCTGTGGGTTTGCACAACCAAGGAATTTCAACACAAACTGTCAAAAACCATCTCAGGGAAGCTCATCTGTATGTTCGTCGTCCTCATCAGGGTCTTGAACTGACTGCAGTTCAGCGTCTTAACTGACTTCAGTGGACAAATGCTCATCTTCAATGGACACTGGCACGTTCGAGAAGTGTGCTTTTTACGGATGAATCCCTGTTTCAACTGTACCGGACAGACGGCAGACAGTATGGCGTGATGTGGGCGAGTGGTTTGCTGACGTCAACGTTGTGAACGGAGTGCCCCATGGTGGCGGTGGGGTTATGGTATGGGCAGACATAAGACATGGACAACGAATACAATTGCATTTTATCGATGGCAATTTGAATGCATAGAGATACCGTGACGAGATCCTGAGGCCCATTGTCGTGCCATGCGGCCGCCGCCATCGCCTCATGTTTCAGCATGATAATGCACAGCCCCATGTCGCAACGGTTCCTTACACTATTCCCTTGAATCTGAATCTTCCATACTCACCAGCCATGTTACCCACTGAGCTTGTTTGGGATGTTCTGGATCGACGTGTACGACAGTGTGTTCCAGTTCTCGCCAATATTCAGCAGCTTCACACATCCATTGAAGTTGAAGAGGAGTGGAACAACATTCCACAGGCCACAATCAACAGCCCGATCAACTCTATGTGAAGGAGATATGTTGCGCTGCATGAGGCAAATGGTGGTCACACCAGATACGGACTGGTTTTCTGATCCATGCTCCTCCCTTTTTTTTTAAAGGTATCTGTGACCAACAGTTGCATATCTGTATTCCCAGTCATGGGAAATACATAGATTAGGGCCTAATGAATTTATTTAAATTGACTGTAACTCAGTAAAATCTTTGAAATTGTAGCATGTTGTGTTTATATTTTTGTTCAGTGTAATAGCAATGGAGTAGAGGTCTAGCAAATATCAATACCAATATTGATATCAATTTGGGTAGTTCATACTTGATGAGAGTACAGGAGGAAAATGGCAAGTAGAGGACTGTGCAGGACGCACCGCCTGCTGTGTGTTTTGCTCCACCACTACCGTGTTGGGTTTGCGAGGTGCCCCTACTGTGCCACCTGTTGTTTTACACCTCCTGCCCTCCATCTGTGGGGAGCTGAGTTTGGCCGGAACACCCGGTTGCCCCGGTGACACTACAAGCACACAATGCTACCACTGCGGATTGGAACAGGAACTAACCTATCCATGTCAGTCTGCAGGCAGGATCTGGGGCATTCCTTGTGTTAACAGATGATCTGGTTTCTATTCAAATGGCTCGGGTATCGCGGCTTCGCTCTCTGGTAAAGCGACCCCAGCCAGTCTGCCTTTTTTTAAACCCCAGAGCTCCTTCTACCATTTCCTGTCTTAATTACGTACTCTTTTGTGCTCTTGTTTTTCTCTCTTTCTCTTTCTTTCTCTCTTCCCTCTCTATCCTTCTTACTCTCTCCTTCAAGAAATGAAGAAAGAGATTTTTAAGTTTGGAGTCTGTCAAGGTGTTGTCCTTGATCCCACCCCAAAGCACTCTCCACCCGCCACCCCCCCGTCCTCATTTCCTCCTCCTCCCCATCCTCTCTGTGTCTGAAAGGGAATACTGTGTTTTCAGTGCATAAAAGGCTTGGCGCTGTCAAAAGGGTGTATCCACCTGGACCCAGGGAACACACTCAGAGTGGAGCTACAAGTTTCGCTGCTGTATGGGAGAGAAAGGTAAGGAGGCAGGCAGCTGGTAGGGATTACCAGCCAGTTTGATATGTCATACAATTACAAACATACTGAATGTTACCTTGGCTGTACGGAGCGACTCCCTGCCAATGATAACGCTCAACTTTGGAAGGTGGGGCAGGTCCTCTGGTTGGTGGGGTGGGATGGCGTGCGGTGGATAGCTAGACAGGTAAGTGGGCGGTACAGGGGGTGTCTAGTGGAAGTGTGGGGTGTGGTTGGGAGGAGCTGGGGTGGTGTTGTGTACACAATAGGCATGCAAACCAAGTGGGTACTCCATTGTGACAAAAACAGGTTTTGTCGCCGTCCCGAACTGGGTCTGGTTACGGGGCAAATCCATCGAAATAGGGTTGGGAGAGGGTGGCCTTGTCTACCTCGAAATCCGACACAGGTCTTCACATGCAGGTTCTCTTTCATTCTCTCTCAATCTCTTTCTTTCATTCTTTCTCCCTCTCTCTGTCTCTGTCTCTCTCTCTTGTTCAAACACTTGGGCCGCTAATTGCTATTTTGAGAGCCAGATATAGCCCAGGTATTTTTTTTCTTAATTAAGTCTGTTGACAGGGTTTCCCCAGTCTAGTCCCAACTCCATCCACTCTGTGTGATCTCCCTGTCCCCCCCTCCACCCCCTCTGGGTGATCTCCCTGTCTCCCCCTCCACCCCCTCTGGGTGATCTCCCCCCACAGCCCTTTGGGTGATCTCCCTGTCCCCCCTCCACCCCCTCTGTGTGAGCTCCCTGCCCCGCCCTCTGTGTGATCTCCATGCCCCCCACCCCTCTCTGTGTGATCTCCCTGTCCCTCACTCCACACCCCGCTGGGTGATCTCCCTGTCCCCCCAGCCACCCCCTCTGTGTGATCTCCCTGTCCCCCTCCACACCCCGCTGGGTTATCTACCTGACCCCCATCCACCCACTCTGTGTGATCTCCCTGTCCCCCCTCTGTGTGACCTCCCTGCCCCCCCCACACCCTGCTGGGTGATCTCCCTGTCCCCCATCCACTCACTCTGTGTGATCCCCCCTCTGTGTGAGCTCCCTGCCCCCCCCCCCCCCTCTATGTGATCTCCATGTCCCCCTCCAACCCCCTCTGTGTGATATCCCTGTCCCCCTCTTCACCCCCTCTGGCTGATCTCCCTGCCCCCATCCCAGCCTGGCAGACTCACTTGCTGCTCTAGAACTGCCAGACCAAAGGAAGGGGACAGGATGGAAGGATTATGGAGAGGGAGAAAGAGCAGACTCTTTTTGTCATCTCTTTCTTTTCTTTTTCTCTCTCTCTCCCTCTTGTATCATTATCCCTCTCTCTCTCTGTCTGTCTCACGTGCACGCGCGCGCACACACACACACACACACACACACACACACACACACACACACACACACACACACACACACACACACACACACACACACACACACACACACACACACACACACACACACACACACACACACACACACACACACACACACACACACTCAGCTTGGGGTGAAGGTAAACAAGCTAATGTTTAGATTTCACGGAAGTGGAAACCTATCCGACCGAGTCAGCCTCGTCACTCAGCAATGTATGTGTTTATGTTTGTCTCTCTGTGTGTATGCACGTAAGTAGTCTTGGATCTGAGTGAGAGCATGTGTGTGAGGGTGAGACGCTGCAGGTGTGTGTGTGTGTGTGTGTGTGTGTGTGTGTGTGTGTGTGTGTGTGTGTGTGTGTGTGTGTGTGTGTGTGTGTGTGTGTGTGTGTGTGTGTGTGTGTGTGTGTGTGTGTGTGTGTGTGTGTGTGTGTGTGTGTGTGTGTGTGTGTGTGCAGGTAGCAGAGGTGAATCAGCACCCTGCCAGCAGACTGACCTGTGTCTGGTGCAGGTGATGACTGTGATGATAGTGGTGCTTGGGAGGGACGAGGGAGAATACACACACCATTTCTGGTAGCCTTTTGGAAAAACAATGCAAACCATAGCAGGTGGTGATTCAGGTGATAGCTACCATGACAACAGTCTTCATATTAAAACACCAACTTTAAGAGAAAGGGAAATCCCTTGAAACACTACTTTAAAGTGCTCTTTTTCCATTACTTACATGTGACTGAGAGAAGGAGGAGGACGACAAGGGCCGCCGGAGAAACATAATACACTCAGGGTTGCGTGTTAGGAGCCAGCTGAATGGCACCGGGCTTAATGAGAGCCCAGCTGGGACCCTGAGGTGGGCTGGCACCTGCAGTCTGGCTGGAGGGGAAGAGGGAGCAGGGAGGGCTGGGCCACCCCCTTGTACCCAGGCCCCGGGTCTCTGTCCCCCACAGCCACACTTCCTCCTTCTTCTCATGCCCCATTAGCAGTCTTGGCGGGGTGGCCACACCAGAGAACAACCCGTCTCTCCCCCTCGTTAGATCTCTACCCATCATGCTTTTGACTCTGCTTGGCAGTTAGGCGTTGCTACATATTGTTGAGTTGCGATGCCAAATCGTGACAACCAAATTTTACATTTTCTGTAGCTGATCATTTTGAGAGCTTTCCCATGATATTTGTATATCTTGGCTTTTTGCAGAGGACTTTCAAGAATCAGCCTTAATTCATTTCTCTCTGTAGTCGGTTTTATGAATAGTTTTGTTTCATTACTCCCCCACTTACACACACACACACACACACACACACACACACACACACACACACACACACACACACACACACACACACACACACACACACACACACACACACACACACACACACACACACACACACACACACACACACACACACACACACACACACACACACACACACACACACACACACACTAGACTGCAAGCCAGAGGCATACAATGGGACATCGCAGTGTGACAGAGGTTATGAAGAACATAAGGGGGAGATGGAGGGTGAAGTCTGTCTGCAGGGTTATCCGTCTGTCTGCATGGTTATGTGACAGGTCTGGCTGGAGTGGCACTTCTGCACTCACCATAGGGGCCTGTCAACCCTTTAATTAGAACTTGTAAGGGGGAGGAGGGGGCATGTTTTTGTCAGGGGGTCAATAGCTGAGTAGAAGGTGACGTGCAACCTGCAGCATTCTTTTGTTAGCCATTGGACTAAATGTATTTTTTATATTTGTTTATCATGAGGGGAGAGCCACAGGCAGAGGGCCAAGTACATGATTACTCAATGTGAAGGGAAGGAGGGGAGAAAGTGAGGGAGAGAGGGAGTGAGGGAAGGAGGAAGAATGGGGGGGTGAAGGGAGCTGTAAACTATGCACAGCTGTGAAGACATTTCTTCCATCCCCAGTTCTTCCCAACCCAAACCCTCCCAGATCCCCTCTCTTTGTTGTTGCTGAGCTTCCGATTGTTAAATTAAATTTGGAGGCCCTTGCAGTTGTCCTCTGTAAAAAAGAAAGAAAGAGGGACAGTCACAAGTGGGGGACAGCACTGAAAGCAAGTCCAAGATAGAGGGAGAGGGAGAGACGGGTGAAAAGAGAAAGAAGGAATCCAGAATGGTGAAAGACAAGACAGACATTTCTGACATTTTTGGAGGGGAGGCCGGTCACGGCTGGTAACAAGCTGTCCGGCGCGGAGACACCACGTCAAGCCCGGCCACATACGGACTCGTACGGACTATGGGAACCAGACATTGAGAGTTTACACTGAACGCAAGCCCTGTAGAATTAAACTGTGAACTGTGGACAGCTCACAGGAAACGCCTCTCTGTAAAGCAAACATACATGTATTTTATGGCAGCCGTTTTACTGCTATTTTATTCTGGGCTCCAATGACCTGACATTTCAACATGGATCTGCCTAATTTCCTCTGCTTTATTTTGGAGGCCCACTCCTTCACTCCCCCACTCCTTTCCTCCCCCACTCCTTCACTCCCCCACTCCTTTTCTCCCCCACTCCTTCACTCCCCCACTCCTTTCCTCCCCCACTCCTTCACTCCCCCACTCATTTCCTCCCCCACTCCCACTTAACCCACATATCCCTTTCTTTGTGTGTTTAATGTTTATTTTGGCTATTTTTTGTCCTATCCAAATAAAATGAGAAACTTTTTGTCAGTGGCCATTTTGTGTGTGGGATATGAGGTGATCAGGGGTTTGTTTTGACTGGGGGAAGGCTGTTTTATTTACTATACCCCAGCAGCTGTGGCCCCCCCTAGGAGGCATCCCTTTTACAGTGGGATGCAGCTGCTACCATCCTACCAGCCCACCCTCTGACCTGGTCTGCACCTGGTATGTGACCGTGAACCCCATCTGTCACATACACAAACACACACACATAAAAGAGGGATCTATGTTTGTGTGGGGCCTCTGTTAATTCCCAAACACTCTTTAAGACAAGACAGACCTAGTAACATGACAGGTGTAATTTTTGGTCAGCTGTGAACCCAATACTGTTTACAGTACACCTGGTTTTAACATGCGTGCTGTGGTCCTGGTCCTGTGGTTCTGGTCCTGTGGTCCTGGTCCTGTGGTTCTGGTCCTGTGGTTCTTTGTCCTGTGGTCCTGGTCCTGTGGTCCTGGTCCTATGGTTCTGGTCCTGTGGTTCTGCAAGATCTAATCACAATGACTGGATGTAAACATTTTGCAACAGACTGTTGTTAGATCTGATCTGAGGCTCATTTGAGGCAGCAGTGGACGTTAAAGGGGTTAACAGGGACCAGAGTAATTCCTTCTTGGATACCTTGGCCTCGCATGTCCCAAGCAAGTTTGACTCAATGGCAAAATCAAAGTGAAAGCCTGTCATATTTTGATCTGACGCCAAATCTCAGATAGCTCTCATCTGCCTTTCTTCTCTCCTTTTTGGTATCTCTCTCCACAATGTTAGGAGTGGCACCAACTCCTACTCCCTGCCCTCCACCTGACCCCTTGGTCTGATGGTGTGGACCCCTGCGCGGTGTGTCTGGTCCCACTCTATCTCTGTAGAGTCCCCAGCATGGTTACATGGTGGCCCTTGTATCTCCATAGCCAGTGAGTGAGTCACCTGGCGCTCTGCAGATTGCACACTGACAGGTTTAGAAAACCACAGAGAAATGCATTTGGGCTGGGAACAGACTCAACTAATGTCCCTACAGGGAATCCAGCCAGCCAGCCAGCCAGGCAGCCAGAATGGGGAAATGTATGGGGAAATGTATGTTGTTTTGATAGTTGGAGCAGGGTATAGTTCTTATAGTTGGAGCATGGTATAGTTCTGATAGTTGGAGCATGGTGTGGTTATTATAGTGGGAGCATGGTGTGGTTCTGATAGTTGGAGCATGATGTGGTTCTGATAGTTGGAGCATGGTGTGGTTCTGATAGTTGAAGCATGGTATCGTTCTTATAGTTGTAGCAGGGTGTGGTTCTGATAGTTGGAGCATTGTGTGGTTCTGATAGTTGGAGCATTGTGTGGTTCTGATAGTTGAAGCATGGTGTGGTTATGATAGTTGGAGCATGGTGTGGTACTGATAGTTGGAGCATGGTGTGGTTCTGATAGTTGGAGCATGGTGTGGATCTGATAGTTGGAGCATGGTGTGGTTCTGATAGTTGGAGCATGGTTTGGTTCTAATAGTTGGAGTATGGTGTGGTTCTGATAGTTGGAGCATGGTATAGTTCTGATAGTTGGAGCATGGTTTGGTTCTAATGGTTGGAGCATGGTGTGGTTCTGATAGTTGGAGCATGGTATAGTTCTGATAGTTGGAGCATGGTTTGGTTCTAATAGTTGGAGCATGGATTGGTTCTAATAGTTGGAGCATGGGTGGTTCTGATAGTTGGAGCATGGTATAGTTCTATTAGTTGGAACATGGTATAGTTCTGATAGTTGGAGCATGGTTAGGTTCTAATAGTTGGAGCATGGTGTGGTTCTGATAGTTGGAGCATGGTATAGTTCTATTAGTTGGAGCATGGTATAATTCTCATAGTTGGAGCATGGTGTTGTTCTAATAGTTGGAGCATGGTGTGGTTCTGATAGTTGGAGCATGGTTAGGTTCTAATAGTTGGAGCATGGTATAGTTCTGATAGTTGGAGCATGGTTAGGTTCTAATAGTTGGAGCATGGTATAGTTATGTTAGTTGGAGCATGGTATAGTTCTGATAGTTGGAGCATGGTTAGGTTCAAATAGTTTGAGCATGGTGTGGTTCTGATAGTTGGAGCATGGTATAGTTCTCATAGTTGGAGCATGGTGTGGTTCTAATAGTTGGAGCATGGTGTGGTTCTTAAGTTGGAGCATGTTATAGTTCTGATAGTTGGAGCATGGTGTGGATCTGATAGTTGGAGCATGGTGTGGTTCTGATAGTTGGAGTATGGTGTGGTTCTGATAGTTGGAGCATGGTGTGGTTCTTATAGTTGGAGCATGGTATAGTTCTCACAGTTGGAGCATGGTGTGGTTCTGATAATTGGATCATGGTGCGGTTCTTATAGTTGGAGCATGGCATAGTTCTGATAGTTGGAGCATGGTGTGGTTCTAATAGTTGGAGCATGGTGTGGTTCTGATAGTTGGAGCATGGTATAGTTCTCATAGTTCGAGCATGGTGTGGTTCTGATAGTTGGAGAATGGTGTGGTTCTTATAGTTGGAGCATGGTATAGTATGATAGTTGGATTATGGTGTGGTTCTCATATTTGGAGCATGGTATAGTTCTCACAGTTGGAGCATGGTGTGGTTCTAATAGTTGGAGCATGGTGTGGTTCTGATAGTTGGAGCATGGTTAGGTTCTAATAGTTGGAGCATGGTGTGGTTCTGATAGTTGGAGCATGGTTAGGTTCTAATAGTTGGAACATGGTATAGTTCTATTAGTTGGAGCATGGTATAGTTCTGATAGTTGGAGCATGGTTAGGTTCTAATAGTTTGAGCATGGTGTGGTTCTGATAGTTGGAGCATGGTATAGTTCTATAAGTTGGAGCATGTTATAGTTCTGATAGTTGGAGCATGGTGTGGTTCTGATAGTTGGAGCATGGTGTGTTTCTGATAATTGGATCATGGTGCGGTTCTTATAGTTGGAGCATGGTATAGTTCTGATAGTTGGAGCATGGTGTGGTTCTAATAGTTGGAGCATGGTGTAGTTCTGATAGTTGGAGCATGGTATAGTTCTATTAGTTGGAGCATGGTATAGTTCTCATAGTTCGAGCATGGTGTGGTTCTGATAGTTGGAGAATGGTGTGGTTCTTATAGTTGGAGCATGGTATAGTATGATAGTTGGATTATGGTGTGGTTCTCATATTTGGAGCATGGTGTTGTTCTAAAAGTTGGAGCATGGTGTGGTTCTGATAGTTGGATCATGGTATCGTTCTTATAGTTGGAGCATGGTATAGTTCTTATAGTTGGAGCATGGTGTGGTTCTGATAGTTGGAGCATGGTGTGGTTCTGATAGTTGGATCATGGTGTGGTTCTATAAGTTGGAGCATGTTATAGTTCTGATAGTTGGAGCATGGTGTGGTTCTGATAGTTGGAGCATGGTGTGGTTCTGATAGTTGGATCATGGTGTGGTTCTTATAGTTGGAGCATGGTATAGTTCTGATAGTTGGAGCATGGTGTGGTTCTAATAGTTGGAGCATGGTGTGGTTCTGATAGTTGGAGCATGGTATAGTTCTGATAGTTGGAGCATGGTATAGTTCCAATAGTTGGAGCATGGTGTGGTTCTGATAGTTGGAGCATGGTGTGGTTCTGATAGTTGGAGCATGGTATAGTTCTCATAGTTCGAGCATGGTGTGGTTCTGATAGTTGGAGAATGGTGTGGTTCTTATAGTTGGAGCATGGTATAGTATGATAGTTGGATTATGGTGTGGTTCTCATATTTGGAGCATGGTATAGTTCTCACAGTTGGAGCATGGTGTGGTTCTAATAGTTGGAGCATGGTGTGGTTCTGATAGTTGGAGCATGGTTAGGTTCTAATAGTTGGAGCATGGTGTGGTTCTGATAGTTGGAGCATGGTTAGGTTCTAATAGTTGGAGCATGGTATAGTTCTATTAGTTGGAGCATGGTATAGTTCTGATAGTTGGAGCATGGTTAGGTTCTAATAGTTTGAGCATGGTGTGGTTCTGATAGTTGGAGCATGGTATAGTTCTATAGGTTGGAGCATGTTATAGTTCTGATAGATGGAGCATGGTTTGGTTCTAATAGTTGGAGCATGGTGTGGTTCTTATGGTTGGAGCATGGTGTGGTTCTTATAGTTGGAGCATGGTGTGGTTCTGATAGTTGGAGCATGGTGTGGTTCTTATAGTTGGAGCATGGTGTGGTTCTGATAGTTGGAGTATGGTGTGGTTTTGATAGTTGGAGCATGGTGAGGTTCTGATTGTTGGAGCATGGTGTGGTTCTGATAGTTGCAGTATGGTGTGGTTCTGATAGTTGGAGCATGGTGTGGTTCTTATAGTTGGAGCATGGCGTGGTTTTGATAGTTGGAGCATGGTGAGGTTCTGATTGTTGGAGCATGGTGTGGTTCTGATAGTTGCAGTATGGTGTGGTTCTGATTGTTGGAGCATGGTGTGGTTCTGATTGTTGGAGCATGGTTTGGTTCTGATAGTTGGAGCATGGTGTGGTTCTTATAGTTGGAGCATGGTATAGTTCTGATAGATGGAGCATGGTTTGGTTCTAATAGTTGGAGCATGGTGTGGTTCTCATAGTTGGAGTATGGTGTGGTTTTGATAGTTGGAGCATCGTGAGGTTCTGATTGTTGGAGCATGGTGTGGTTCTGATAGTTGCAGTATGGTGTGGTTCTGATTGTTGGAGCATGGTGTGGTACTGATAGTTGGAGCATGGTGTGGTTCTGATAGTTGGAGCATGGTGTGGTTCTGATAGATGGAGCATGGTGTGGTTCTGATAGTTTTAGCATGGTGTGGTTCTGATAGTTGGAGTATGGTGTGGTTCTGATAGTTGGAGCATGGTGTGGTTCTGATAGTTGGAGCACGGTGTGGTTCTGATAGTTGGAGCATGGTGTGGTTTTGATAGTTGGAGCATGGTGTGGTTCTGATAGTTGGAGCATGGTGTGGTTCTGATATTTGGAGCATGGTGTGGTTCTGATAGTTGGAGCATGGTGTGGTTCTGATAGTTGGAGCATGGCGCTTTTTACACCAGGATTGAGAGTTTGATTCTTGCTTTAGATGGCATATTGGCCTACTGAATTATATGTGAACTCTTGTATGGTCTTTTATTTGTGACTGTGACTTGATGTGCACTCTTCCTTCTAACTCACTTTGTAGCATTTACACACACAGATTTAAACAAATGAATTTTCAGAATGCATTTTGTGTTGACCAAAACACAATTTTTACTCTCCACAGGTATAATCCTACACCTCCAGTCCTCAGAATTAGAGCCATGTGTGCGAGGGGGTATTTTTTATACAATGACCGTGAACAAACGTTGTTGAAAGCAGGTTTGATTGAATGCGTCCAAGTATTTATGAAGAAACATTCTGAGGCTTTGATTCCCAGCATTTTTATCCGGTTACAGAGTTGTACTGGCCTTCGGAGATAGGAAGTCATCTGTCATTGGAGCATAATCACTTCTTGCGGAGGATCGCTATGCCTGGAATGATTCCTGTTGTTATCGGCAGTGTAACTTGGCTGGCGGAGAGCGGATCAGGCTTTATTCCCACCCTGTTTTGATCAGGCGGAACTGATGTACTTTATTACGATACTGTATCCTGATTCTTCGTCTAAATTTGAAAAACATGCATAGATGTAACGTGTTGAGATGCAAAAATGTGTGATCAGTGTGAGTTTCTCGCAATAGTTTTCTCCTGAGAGCAATTTAGACTGCTGTTATAACCTCATAACTTGAATATAGGAACCTGATTCCCCAATAACTGCAGTGTTTCTGTTCTGTGATGTTTTATAAACGTTTGAGAGATGTCAGCAGGAGGTTATAGTGGATTTTGTCAGTGTCCTCTGCTCCAGCTGTTTTTATACCTCCCTTCATCCCTTCATCCCTCCTTCTCTCCCCCTCCCTCCCTGTCTTTCTGCCATCAATCTAAGACTTCAGGTAGAACAATGGCGTTACGAAAGAGCCCGTCAACGCCTGCCCAACATGCCAAGCCAAGTATTTGCCTTTTGGGGTTCCGCCTCTCCCCTCCCCCCAGGATCCTTGAAAACAGGAAGTGTATCTTGTTAAGTGATGGATGGGCCCTCTGCTCTCGCTGAGTGGATCAGAAGAAAAGATGGTTCTTTGCCTCCAGGACAGTCAAATTAGTTTATTAGTCTCAAAGCCCAAAGTGGATCTGTTTGTGTGAGCGCCTGGATACTTGGGAGCTTGCATGTGCAGCTTTTTGTACGTCTGGGAATGTGTATGTGTGTGGTTTTATAGTAAAAATAGTTTGCAACTTTGCTTGTAGGAAATACCCAGATAATTCATTTTGAGCAACATCTAGGGTTAACAAACGTAAATGGATCTCATGTTGAGCAACGCTCTCGGTTCTTCCTGGTTTGTCCTGTTAAAGTATTTGTATTCCGGAGGCCCTGTGTGTGTGTGTGTGTGTGTGTGTGTGTGTGTGTGTGTGTGTGTGTGTGTGTGTGTGTGTGTGTGTGTGTGTGTGTGTGCGTGCGTGCGTGCGTGCGTGCGTGCGTGCGTGCGTGCGTGTGTTTGTGTGTGAGGGGTCGGCAAGTTTGCGCTGGCGTGCGGCCGCCACATACTTCCACGGAGAGAAACTCAGGAAGTGTCCCTGGCACGTCCACAGTGGAGCGGAATATGCACTCCGGCGACAAACAACCACAGGCCCCGCTCCTCTGTGCCCCTCATGGGAAGGGTGATGACAAAGAAGAGAGAGCCTCTCGTGTTTTTGTTCCAGACACATGTTGTCAAGCTCCTCCGTTCCCCTGCAAGCATGTCCTCCTACTCACTGTTAGCTCATAGCAGGGCAGCACCAAGTTTAAGAATCTGGATGAAACCCCCCCCCTACCCTCGTGATACATCATTATTTTGTTATCCAGACTGTTGTGGTTACTCAGGATACCTGCATAGGTCGATTTCTTTCCATTGGCAAATGCTCCGCTTTGGGGAAGCACAGACAGATTTAAAATATGTTAATATATGTACAAATCTCTGGGCTTGAAAGTCCTTTGCATACCCAGAGCGTTTCAGCTGGGGATGTAAACAAAACGTTGAAAGGCGATGGGCTAGGCCGCTGCTTTACCAGAAGGCCAGACATGAATTTCACCTCTGCTGGCCATTCTGTCTGCCTGTGCTGGGCAGCCAACCGTCCCTTTATGACATCAAGGAAGGGATTCATTAGTGTTGTGGTGAGGGAGGCTATTCTGTTTGACCCTGATGATACTGTTGTGTTTAGTAACCATGTTTACATCCTGTCCAAAAATCAATATTGAGGGACTACATGCCATCCTAATCAACTAGTTCAGAGTAGGACAGCAGGCCCCTTCACCCTTTCTTTCTCTGAGAAAAAACAACAACAATATTCTTACAGTACCTCTACTGCAAGACAACGTGTTAGGACGGATATTCAGTTGAAATTCTTTCTGTTTCACATGGTAAACAATAGTTCAATTGTGCATTCATTCATCCAGTGGGGTTTTGCTATATCTTGGAAACTAGTGTATGGTGTGGACTGATTGAATATTGTCCTGAGATAGCACACAGCCTCCATTTGGAATAATAATCTTCACGCTTGATATGAACTGAGGTAAATCGTGTAAATCAGGCCTTGCTTCAGGGCTAGTTTACCCCATCTGTAATTAATGCATGAAACTTTTCTAGTCTCATGTTCCTAACAAGAGAGAAGGAGGGAAAGGGTACGAGAGAAGGATAGGTGGAAAGATGTATTGATTGATTGATTGATGAAGACTATATCTTTGAGTCGGATGTTTGTCCCAGAGCAGCAGAGACAAGAACACAGACATGACTAACAGCCCATCCCCCTCTCTTCTGTTTCCCGTTTCCCAGGCTCTGATGGGGCCTAGTTCACTGGACCAGATAGTGTAAGTCCCTCTACCGGATGACCGGATAGTGTATGTCCCTCTATGATGGAACCACACAACAGGAGATCTTCCCACTGCAGCTACATAGCATGCCAGTGGGCCAGGACGTGTGTCTAGATAAACTGTGACTTCAACAGAAAAGTACTTCCGAGTAGAGGTGAGACAAACCGTACCGAATATTGTTGCAACAACAAGTAGACTATAATAATAATAATTGTAGGGTAGAATACATAGAATATGTAGGATTTAATACACATGTTGATTTGAATCCTAATGTGAGATCCTGGAGTGTAATCCTGGAGTGTATCTCCCATTGACATCAATGCACCTGCTGGATTTGGTCTTATGTAGCAACATTTTAAGTTCTGTTTTTTACATTGGATAAAAGTAGAGACTCAGAGGTACAAAATGGCATATCATACACTGCATTTAAGGAAACAATGGGAAAGTAATTCTGCTTTGAAAGTTGATCAACTTCTAAACTCACTTTTGAGAAAACCGTCTTTCAATGTTTTGGTACTACTATTGGAGAGCCCTTCTTTGTCTACACCCATTTGGCATTGTTCACACCCTCTTAAGCCTTAGCCCCACCCATCTCTTTAAGGGTTGATCCAAACGTTCTGTACTAACTTGCCAGCTACTTCCAGACATCTAAGAGAGAGAGAGAGAACAGCTCACTGAACATTACTCGCTCTATAGCTTTATCTGTGGTTTCTCGTTCAGAGTGCACACTGGACGCTCTGTCCAATAAGTAGGGTTGTTCCGAAAGCTCTGACCTCACAACTACAGTCAAGCTCCCAAGCTAACTGGCTGACATTGGCTAGCTACTTCCAGACACATAATGAGAGAACACCCCACTCTGACCATTTTACTCATCCTAGCAGAGCTGGTTAGGCTTTTTTCATGTTATCCAGAGCTTTGATGACTGTAACTGTGCTGCTGGCAACAATTGAATTACACTTTGTTGCCGACATTTACTGATACCAGACATATTCAACGGGTGTCAAAAATGCATCAGTTATTCTGCGCTCTGGCACACGAAGACGAGAGTCTTTTGTTCAGAAATGTAGCTAGATAGCTAGCTAGGTAAACAATGAATCCCAATGCAAGACGTAACATTAGTTAGCGAGCCAGCCAGCTAACAATAGCTAGCTAGCTAACAGTACACTTTAACTTGAAATGAAAATACGTTTGTCAAAATTAGAAACGTGCAATATCTGAAAATCTTACCAGTCTACATCATGATTAGACATGTCTGTAACTGACAATTAACCTGTCAGTCTATGTTGTTGTTTTTTGTTTGAATTGTTTACCTGTTCGCTATGCGGGACAAATGGTATTAGAGTGGAGTCTTTTGTTAAGACATGTAGCTAGCGAGCTAAACAATGGACCATAATCACAACTCATGAATCTGCAGGTAGCTAACCAACCAGGTTCTATGGCTATAACTAGTCAAGCAAATGTGTCTGAGATACGAAGAATAAGATCATACACATAACGTTAGCTAATATCTAAAAATCTTACCAGTATACATCATGGTTGGACGCATCTGTAACTGACAATTAACCTGTCAGTCTATGTCGTTGTTTTTTGTTTGAATTGTTTACGTGTTCGCTATGTGGGGGATGTGGTAAAACAAGCGGAACTACGTGACTAAGAACTGTTGTAATAGGGATTATTATCATAGCAACACACTTTTGGAGGGAAGGCAATCCCACACTGTGTTAGCTAGGTTTTTCATGTCTTCGGGTGTAGTTCGTAAAGGTTAAAGTGTGTATGTTAGGATGGTAACGTTATAATAATTAAGGATGAAGTGTGAATTTATGCCAGGAATAAGAAGCGTGAAGTTTTGGATTTCCTCCCTTCTGTAATAAGCAGCCAATGAGGTATTTTTGCTTTATTCATGTGTTTAATCTGATACTGTTATATATCCGGCTAAACTGTTTTTATGTATGTAAGCACTTCAGAGTTATATCAAGCTAATAAGTCACTCATAAGACAAAAAAGTTGTAGAGTGTGCTGCAACTGTATTTTCATTTACTTTATAGTTCTCACGGGAGGTGATAATTCTGACTAAAACTACAGAATAAAACCTCCAGTTAAAATCAAGGAACAGTTGTGCTCGTGGTTACCGGAGGGAGCTACAGCGTCTCCTGTCTGATGACAGGCATGGTTGCCTTAGTTTGACAATGTAATCCAGACCGGTGTTTTCTCCATCTTCTTAGCTATCATACTCGAATCCCACTGATTTCAAAACTCGTTCCTCCAGAAAGTGGAGAGCATACACATAGCGTTAGCTCGTGAGCCAACCAGCTAACGTTAGCTAGCTAACAGTACACTTTAACTTGACATTAGGTTTATGCGGTTTTACTACGCGATAAAAACATTTTTTTAAAGCCACGTTCAATGCAATTACCTAAACATACTGACCAGCTCCAATAGACAGCCTTGTGCTATATGGTAGACCAATCCAAACTCATCTCTCGGTATGTCCAGCCCACTCATTATCTCAGCCAATCATGGCTAGTGGGAAGGTTGCTCACTTTTTCTGTGGCTAAACCAACTAGGCTCGTAAGTTAATAATTGTATTACTATTTACAGTTGGCATACAAGTTTGATATTAAGGCACATGCAAGTTCACATGTTCGAGAGGGCATTTCTGCCAAAAAAATGCATTTTGATTAAAAAATATATTTTACGTTCAAATAGCTCTCCTGTGAAGACAAGACTTGAGACATACGCCTCGTTTCCTGAATCGGGTCACATATGCAGATCTCAAATTAGGGTTTAACCCATTGTGATTAGAATTGAAAATGTTAAAATAAAGTCCAGGAAAAACTCTACCATTTGGTCATAGTTGGCTGCAACAATGTTTTTTATTGGATAACAAGGTGTAACCAAATGATTGAGCAATTGAGTCCAGACTGAATTAATTCCTTCAAGTGAGATTGATCGAAAGCATGCTACGGGATTCACGGTTGGCCACCCTGGCAAAACCCGGACAGTCAAAAGAAGGATCGGCGATCTCAATGCGGAGACCTGGAAAGTCAAGTTCAACATGGAAAATGAAATATCTCTCAGCTCTCTCTCAGCTGTGTCTCTCTCAGCTCTCTATCAAATCTATGATGATGCAGATAGACAATAATAGGAAAAATATTAATACTCAATGAGTAGTAACAATTAACAGGACACTACAGTAAGAAATAGTGAGAAAGACACAGGCAGCAATGTTATTGCTCTGGATGGCCGTTCCACTGGCTGTCCCTATGGGTGTGGCAAGAAGCTACATATTTTGCAGCTAATATGGCACAAAGGGGTTTTTCTCCCAATAGATACTGGATTTTCTCCTTTGTTGTTTTGGTTTCAAAATGATTGTTTTTCAATTTTGGGAAAGAAAATTGCCCGTAAGTCTGTATAGTTCTTGCATAGTGTAATTCTCTCTCTCTCAGCTCTCTCTCTTCTCATTGTTATGGTCTTAAACTCACCTTTTAATCGTTACAGGAAATACGAGAGAGGTGGCCAGCATTCGCAAGGAGATGTTATTCGCCTTCCGTTGTGTCAGTATAATGTCTGTGCTATGTCAAAGCCCTCGTGATCTCATGGCCGGCGGACTCACAGCGGGTGCACAAACACGCCATTGTGTGACAAACTTGTCCCTTGGCATTGGGCTGGGATGTGAATCACGTTGTCTTGACAGAGAAACAGCGCGGTGCGGTTGAAGCCCTGACAAGCCCTATGTGGTGAGATATTTTTCATGATTTTGGTGGTTTAATGATGACACTTTACAGCCTTCAGGGGCTAGAAAATAGGGCTGCAAGTCTGCATGGGTTTAATGAAGAGGATTTGTCAATACTGTGTCTGACCTTTCAGCCACTAACTTCTCTCTGGCTTTTCTAAGGGAGATCTGATCAGAGGGAAAGAGGTTTCGAGGGATTTGCTTGTCTACATGAACTTTTGGGGATTTGATATTGTGAAAACATTTACCCCTTCCCTACCTATCTCCCTACCTCCCTCCCTATCTCCCCCCTACCTCCCTCCTCCCACCCTACCTCCTTCCTCCCACCCTACCTCCCTCCCTCCTCCCACCCTACCTCCCTCCTCCCTCCCTACCGCCCTCCCTCCCTCCCACCCTACCTACCTCCTTCCTCCCACCCTACCTCCTTCCCTCCCTACCTTCCTCCTCCCACCCTACCTCCCTCCCTCCCTCCTTTCTTTCTTTCTTTCTTTCTCTCTTTCTTTCTTTCTTTCTTTCTTTCTTTCCTTCCTTCCTTCCATAAACCGCTTAGAGCAGGCATACACCTGGAGACGGTCTGTGCTGGAAACCGACTCCTTTTACATCGGGGTGTGTGGGATAGAGCTTTCACCGACCAGTGGAACGCTTGCTATCTCTGTTGCCATTCACTCTCTGTAACCCACAAAAAAAAATCTCTCTGTGAGAGATGCACACTTAGTTGTTTCCAGGGCTTTTGTAGTACCTGTATGTCAGGGCATATTCCGAAGCCATTTTCATGCCCCTCAAGGCTCCAACTTATAAATAAGCCTGATAAACAGTCATATATACACAGTAAGATATAGCAATTGGTTGAAACAGCTTGTAAATAGCTCTTGTGGTCCAGTGTCTCTTGGTGGCCATAAGGTGGGATGTATAGGTGGAATGGAGTGCTTAAAGACATCTAGTCTATACAATACTGTATTATAGCTCTCCTGAGGGTATGTGAATATTCCTGGCCCGGTCATTAAAGTCTGCTGGAGTGCTATGCGTCTGCCTGAAATGCTGCTGAGCGGAGGTATTTATCTTGGCAAGGCTGCGTTTCTGCAGAGGGCGGTGAGGCGTGCCATGGTGGATGGGCATCGGTCGTGTATCAAGCCCACGCTTCCAGGGAGCAAGCTCGATGAGGAGCCCTCGTAAATCGTCCAGGCTCTTATTGAAATTGGAGGCCGGTCTGCCGAGTCAGATTTCTCTCTCTCTCTCTCTCTCTCTCTCTCTCTCTCTCTCTCTCTCTCTCTCTCTCTCTCTCTCTCTCTCTCTCTCTCTCTCTCTCTCTCTCTCTCTCTCTCTCTCTCTCTCTCTCTCTCTCTTCAGTACAACTGAAGTACTAGAAAGGAACCATTGAGAAAATGAGCATGGACATTACTTAACAGTGAGTCTCACATTAGTAATCAGACTTTGTGAGGAGAGAATATGATTTTGGCTTACACTTTACATTAAGTTGCAACAGTGTCATTAAATGAATGTAAAGTGTTGTCTAAGTCCCTGCTTCATCCCTAGTCTCTTGAAATGCTTAGGGTTGAATGGATTGGGAAAGTGACAGACTGGTAGGTCTGGGGTCAGATGACTCCTTAGTCATGGCGGTTGGTCTGTCTATCTGCTGCACTGATTTTAATTGCATTTTTAGGAATTGAGACTTGTTCAGGGGAACTGCAGTTGTGTCATCTCCGAGCCAGAAGCTTCCACTTCCACCCAGCAGGTTCCTGCCCCGAGTGACATCTGGTTTCCGCTAGTTTACACCCCACCACCCCTGTCTATCACCACTGCTCTTGCCTCCCCCACCCACCTTCAGCCGTCCAACGAAGTAACATTGGTTGGATACCGTAGTTGCATTGTGTTGTCATAAATAGGGTTTGCTGCTAGTGCAGAGGGAAGGGTGACGCGTCTCTTTTTTTATGATCAAGCCCTGACAGGAAGGACCTGAGGATTTATGTACCCCATCACAGGTTCCGAGTCAGAGGGAGGCCAGCTCCTCCAGCCCAGTGGAAACCTGTTGGCCCATTAGCTTTCATAGAGCAGGCGTCTTTACTAGCAGTCAACATTGTTTTCACTGTTAGCCTGCAGAGGGATGCACAGGGTGCCCGTCAAAAAGGAGTCTGGAAACTTAGTTTACTTGTAAATGGGGAGAGGTGCATTGTGGGGACATCATTTAGGGTTTCATTGTGCTTGATTAAATGGATTTCATGTATATGGAAGTTAATTTCTCCAAGAAATCTCTTGCTGTCAAAATATCCACCCCCATGTGTTGTATTCAGACGAAATGTAAAGATTGCTTGACATAACCAGCCAACCAAAACCAATGTTTGGCTCCGAAATATCAAAAGGCCTCGTATACTCTTTCAATCTGTAGGTGAAAAGTATTTGAAATAATAACATTGAGATGATATGGAGGGGGAGGAAGAAAAGCACAAAACCACCATGTTCTTTTTTTCTGAACAGGAAGACAAATGGCTTCCTTTTAAGACCTGTTGTGGTTGTTCCTCTGGCCATGTTCCCCGCCAAAGATTTATGACCCCATATTTGTTGTTGCAAAGAGTGTTATCACCTTGGACACCCAGCAAAAATGCATCAACACAGCTGTTGCTATTTGAATAACAGTAAGATTCAATGTTAAGACTCAATGACGCAAGTGTACGTCTGGCCTACATCAGGCAAATGTTGTGGTTGTTCGAGGCCAAAATATAGGTGAGAGCTGTAAATCTGTGAGCTTGTTTTAAATGAACAGTATAATTTTGCCATAGTGAGCCACTATTGTTTTTACATTTTCTGACCATAGGAAAAATAGTACTGTATGTCAGATTTGCAATTGTCTCTGGAAGGAATAGCCGTTTACCTCACTAATTGTCTCTGGAAAGAATATCTATTTACATCACCAATTGTCTCTTGAAGGGATAGCTGTTTAAACACCTCACTAATTGTCTCTGGAAGGAATAGCCGTTTATCTCACTAATTGTCTCTGGAAGGAATTTACCTCACTAATTTTCCTCATGAACTTTTCTTTATCCTTTTCAAGTGAGAAGCATTTCAGAGTCCTGGCTGTCAAAATGAGAGATGTATGAAAAGGAAAGACTTCCAGCTCTCCCTTTTTGCATTTACATTTTTTTGTGAACTTTATTTAATTAGGCAAGTAAGTTAAGAACAAATTCTTATTTTCAATGACGGCCTAGGAACAGTGGGTTAACTGCCTTGTTCAGGGGCAGAATGACAGGTTTTTACCTTGTCTTCTCTGGGATTCAATCTTGCAACCTTTCGGTTACTAGTCCAACGCTCTAACCACTAGGCTACCAGCCGCCCCATATAAAGACCTTGCTGTGGTCTCGGTCCAAGTACACGTGTGGAGCAAATTGAATTTTTCCTGGGAAATATGAACCACTCATGTGTACCCATTGTAGTGTTTCTCTTGGCTTGGAGTAGAGGCAGAAGGGAGGGAGGGTGAGCGAGAAGGAGAGAGAGGGTGGTTTACTCCCCCAGCATTAAGGAACCAGTGAAAAAACATCCTAGGACCCTTTGCCTGGAAGAGGAGAAAAGAGAGATTGAGAAAGAGAGAAAAAAAGGAAAGAGAACCAACAACAAAGAACTCCAGGAACTAGTAAATAAGGTTATATGGTTGGCTCCCGGATCTTCATCTCCTAACCCTGGCCTTAGGCACCATAGGCTGCTGTCAGGAGGAGGTGTGCCTGTTTTGGGGGCCCACAGGGTCCTTCAGGACAGGGGTATGCAGTTAAACACTGCACTGAGGGCCCTTTTGTTAAACAAGCAGCCAAACAGGAAGGCCAGTCTCTCGTTTAACACCTTGCAAACGACTGTGGATTGGCCACTCCTTTGTCTTGCGGCGTCATTTCCCTCTCCACCTTGAACTCTTGCTATATGGATGTATGTATGGTGCAACTGTAAACCAGTAGCCCACTGTTTGGGGGGAGGGTTCCCTTGGCACTTTGTTTAGGTGTGTATATTAGGTGTATATATTGGGATTGCACCATTCCCCCTATTCCTAGACAAAACCACAACCAATGTCTTGAGGTTTGTGCCACACATTGGTAGTAGACGTTACCGATGTTGCCCATACAACTTAAAGCAATTTTAGAATAGAGGAGGGACACAGATGTCCTGAACCTTGCTTACCTTGTGAGCATGACTGTACACACATATGAGCACACACTCACATACACTCAGAGTAGTGCACGAGAATACACACACACACACAGAGCGATAGAAAGCGGTCTCCGGGTTGCTCCAGTGCGGGCATGTTTAGTAAATATGCCATCTCTTCCTTCCCAGGGCTGGGAAGAATGTGCCGCTTTCATTCGCCTGATTAACGGGCGAGGACAAATATGCCCTTTAAAAGCGAGGCCCTGTTTTCCCTCTAACATGCCACGGCTGCCTCGTCCCAGAGTCGCGACACAGGTGCTATCCCACACGGACCTTTCCAAAACAGCAGGGAGGTGAAGAGGGGGGTGAACCTTCTGAAAGAGTTTCGTCATCTCAACTGATTGGTCCGCATCATGGGTTAGCTATGACGGCGTTTGTATCGTTTCTGGATAAGCACAGTTGTTCTTAATGTGGTCCACAGAAGCCCAGTTACCACTGATTTGAAAGTTACTCTGGGGGGGCGATAGAGAGAAACTAACACTGTCTTGTCTTGGCAACGTTAGCATGCGCAGGTGAAACGAGCACACGTCCCACCTTTCAGCCATGTTTTTAATGGAATCTGAATTCCTTGACTCAATCACTGCATGCCAAGAGACCCTACCCATTCTCTTTATGGTCATGTGTGATGTTTCCATTCCCCCACATGACTTCAAAACCCCCCAACACACACACACTCCCCGCCATTCTCCTGCCCCCTATCCTCAACTTAACCAGCTGCCCCCCCTCTTGCCTTGTCATCTTAAATAGGTTTCACATGGGGCTGTGGTCAGGCCTTATTTCTCTTGGCAGTCTGCTGTCACTGCAGACACTTCCTCTTTGCCTTCTTGGAGGATGAAACATTTTATTTCTGGTCTGTGCTCGGGCTGTTTCATTTCTATAGTATTTAAAGTCGGATGCAGTGGGGCCTATATTTTCTTAAAGTCAATATTTTTGGTGTTGGCCTAAGAACGTCTTCAAGAGCCAATATCATCACTGGCACTAGATGTCAGCCTGATTAGAAGACACACACAGGCAAAGTGTGTGTGTGCGTGTGTACCCCTGCGTGGGGTTGGTGTTGGCGTAATGCAGAGTGCCAGGGAGCTTAGCCCAGCACTGTTCCTGTAAATGTAGCTGTTTGTGTGGGCAGACTGGATGCAGGCTGCTGAGGACACAGGGAAGGATTGATAGTAAACACCCTGTCTAGGCTCGTTGATCTGCTGCAGGAGCAGGTAGCCACCCAAAAAGTCCCTCATTAAGGCTTTTCGATACTGCGACTGAGTGGCTTTGTTGAAGTAGGAAGCGGCGGCATACTAGGTGGATTTGGCTTGAGCCCTTTGGTATGCGCTGCCAGTTACTTAACTTTTTCATCCGATCTTGAAAACATTTTTGAGCACCCTTATTGACCAAAACTAAAATGGAAAATAGAATATTATTGAATGTTACGGAGAGAAAAAGAGAGAGTTTTGTCGTTCAACTGACACTTGACAGATATGAGAATCTGTGAAGATACATTTATATGTATCGGAACAGACAGAATCCCAGTGAATAAACTGTATTAGTGTGTGTGTGTGTGTGTGTGTGTGTGTGTGTGTGTGTGTGTGTGTGTGTGTGTGTGTGTGTGTGTGTGTGTGTGTGTGTGTGTGTGTGTGTGTGTGTGTGTGTGTGTGTGTGTGTGTGTGTGTGTGTGTGTGTGTGTGTGTGTGTGTGTGTGTGTGTGTGTGTGTGTGTGTGTGTGTGTGTGTGTGTGTGTCCATCCGGGGGGAGGGTCTGAAGGTCTGTGAGTGTGTATTGAGTGTTAGGCAGGTGTGACTTCCATTACAAGGCAGGGAATGGGATGGGCACAGCACACACAGGCAACAGACAGTGGAGGAAGTGGTTACAGGAGCATGTCCAGAGGGCACTGACGTTTCTGGGGCTCGTGTTGTGGCCCTCTATTGACTCCGAGCATGGGAAGCAAGAAGCTGGAGGGAAAATGTCTGTGCACGTGCCAGTGTTCATCTCATGGCGTTAAACAGCTCCTCACAACAGCACAGAGGGCCTCTCTCGCCGCACTGGGCTGGAAAGACCAAGCTTAGCCCTCTGCCATTTAAGCTGGAGTTTTGGGAGCAACGAAAAAAAGCAGTGGAACCAGTGGAAACAAGGATGTGGTCGGAGTTCAGCCAGGCAATTGTGTGTCTATCAGTTGTCCAGTGTAGATCACTGTGGGCTAGGCTGCTCTAATGACATCTTATTTCACCACGTTGACTGACAGGGGAGCTCTGGAACACTCCATAAGCAGAAGAGCTTTATGGGTGGTATTCAAACATGGCTGCTGAGAGTGTGTATGTGCATGAGTGTGTGGCATTCATAAGATGCGTGTTGCATTCGAAAGGTGGGTGTTGCATTCATAAGGTGTGTGCTGTGAGGCCACGGCTACTCCAAAAAAATATCTTTAATCAGAAATGAATATGTGTATGGAAACCCAGATTCTGTGAAAGTGATATTAACTGGGCCTCCCGGGTGGCGCAGTGGTTAAGGGCGCTGTACTGCTGTGCCATCAGAGACTCTGGGTTCGTGCCCAGGCTCTATCGTAACCAGCCGCGACCGGGAGGTCCATTGGGCGACACACAACTGGCCTGGTCCGGGATAGGGAGGTCGGTAGGGATGTCCTTGTCTCATTGCGCACCAGCGACTCCTGTGGTGGGCCGGGTGCAGTGCGCGCTAACCAAGGTTGCCAGGTGCACGGTGTGGCTGGCTTCTGGGTTGGATGCGCGCTGTGTTAAGAAGCAGTGCGACTAGGTTGGGTTGTGTATCGGAGGACGTATGACTTTCAACCTTCGTCTCTCCCGAGCCCGTACGGGAGTTGTAGCAATGAGACAAGATAGTACTAAAATAGTACTAAAAACAATTGGATACCACGAAATTGGGGAGAAAAGGCGGTAGAAAAAGAAAGTGATATTAACATAATTGGTGAACAAGAACTTGTGATTGGACAGATACATTTTTTAAGCTAGATTTAGAACTAATGCCCGGGCTTACTCTGTATCAACTACTCTTTACAGTTGACGTTTTTGATAGAACTGGTTCTAAGTTGTCATAAATCTGAGCTTTACACCTCATCAGCAAAGTGAAACACTGCTGTTTTCTTCATTTATTTTAACTCTATGATGACTGTTGCTGCACTGCCAGGCAGCCAGGTCTCCAAAACTACTGGCCCACATCTCCAGCTAACGGCTGTTGCAATGCATCAGTTTAGTCCCTCCATATATTTAAGTGATTGCTGACATAATTTATGAAGGGAATGAAAGATAAAGTCTGCATTGCAATAAAACCCTTGATCCGTAATTTAGCCTGGGCTGCCACAGTGATGGCCCCCTTCATTTCATTTCTGTGCATTTGCAGTTTTTTCGCCCCTCTCTCTCAAGCAGGGGGCCCAGCTTTAGGGGGTTGTGTTGGCTCGGGGCCTGGAATGCCTTCACGTTTCCAAACAAACTGCCTTTTGCTTAACCTGTTTTCCTTTGTGGCTTTTCGAATCGCACAAGGTAAACACACAAAAAACACTGGTGTATTTATACAGCAGCGTGCTGTATAAAGACCCCTCCTAAATGAGAAAGATGAATATGTCAGTCGGCAATTGTTATATCAGTGATTCTACAGAAGTGGTCATAAAAAAACTACACTGCTCAAAAAAATAAAGGGAACACTTAAACAACACAATGTAACTCCAAGTCAATCACACTTCTGTGAAATCAAACTGTCCACTTAGGAAGCAACACCGATTGAGAGTGCAATGCTGTGTTCTTTAATGCGCAAAACGCAACACAGGGTGCTTACAACCAAACTGCCCCAAACACGGGGGACGAAAATAGTACAAACGAAATACACGACCAGGAACAAAAACTTTCCTCTACTACAGAACCGAAGGTCACAATAATTAAACCTGCACAAAGAAACAGGCGGGCCGGCTGTCTAATAGAGCCCAACTAATCATTCACGAACAGGTGCTAACAATAAACATACAAGGAGGGGTAGGAAAGACAATCAGTGGCAGCTAATAGGCCGGTGACGACGACCGCCGAGCGCCACGCGACCGGGAAGGGAAGCCACCCTCGGTCGGACTCGTGACACACCTATTTCTATTGAGAGGTGGCTGTCCCAAAATCTGACTGTTCTATTATTATACTGAACAAAAATATAAACGCAACATGCAACAATTTCAATGATTCTACTGATTTACAGTTCATATGAGGAAATCAGTCAATTTAAATAAATAAATTAAGCCCTAATCTATGGATTTCACATGACTGGGCAGGGATGCAGCCATGGTGTAACGGCTGTTGGTGGAAGAAGGTGAGGACCAAGGTGCAGCGTGGTACGTGTTCATCATTATTTAATAGAACAGAACACTGAATGACAAAACAACAAAGAGAACAACCGAAACAGTTCTGTCTGGTGCAGACACAAAAACAGAAAGCAACTGCCCACAAACACAGGTGGGAACAGGCTACCTAAGTATGGTTCTCAATCAGAGACAACGATAGACAGCTGCCTCTGATTGGGAACCATACCAGGCCAAACACAAAAATACAAAACATAGAATGCCCACCCCAACTCACGCCCTGACCAAACCAAAAATAGAGAAATAAAAAAAGGAACTAAGGTCAGAACGTGACAGTACCCCCCCCCCCCCCCAAAGGTGCGGACTCCGGCCACAAAACCTGAACCTATAGGGGAGGGTCTGGGTGGGCGTTTCAACGCGGTGGCGGCTCTGGTGAGGGACGTAGACCCCACTCCACCTTGTCATGGCCCACTTATGTGGCGCCTCTGGAGTGGCGACCCTCGCCGCCGACCTCGGACTGGGGATCCTTACAGCGGGCCCCGAATAGGCGGGAGACTCTGGCGGCGCCGGACAGGCAGGAGACTCTGGCGTTGCTGGACAGGTGGGAGACTCTGGCGGTGCCGGACAGGAGGGCGGCTCTGGCAGCTCCGGACAGGAGGGAGACTTGGTTCTGGGAGTAGACACAGGACTCACCAGGCTGGGGAGACATACAGGGGGCCTCTTCCTTGGCCGAGGCACCGGATACACTGGGCCGTGGAGGCGCACTGGCGGTCTCGACCGCATAGCTGCCCCCCCCCCCCGGTCTGGCTGGATGCCAGCTTCCACCCGGCAAATGCGGGACGCTGGCACCGAGCACGCCGGCCTGTGAATAGGGCCTGTGTCCTTCTGTAGCTCAGTTGGTAGAGCATGGCGCTTGTAACGCCAGGGTAGTGGGTTCGATCCCCGGGACCACCCATACGTAGAATGACTGTAAGTCGCTTTGGATAAAAGCGTCTGCTAAATGGCATATATTATTATTATTATATTATAATACTCGGCCGAGACACAGTGCGCATCACCCCATAGCACAGGGCCTGACCTGTCACCTGCTCGCCCTGGTAAGCACGGGGAGTGGGCTCAGGTCTCCAACTTGACTCCGCCACACTCCCCATGTGCCCCCCCAAAAAATGTTTGGGGCTGCCTCTCAGGCTTCCTTGCCAGCCGTGTTCCCTCATACCACTGGTTTCCCTTTCCTGCTGCCTCCGCTCTCCTGGCTGCCTCCACCTGTTCCCATGGGAGGCGATCCCTTCCAGCCAGGATCTCCTCCCATGTGTAGGATCCCTTGCCATCCAGGATGTCCTCCCATGTCCAGTCCTCTCCTCCACGCTGTTTGGACCTTTGGTGGTGGGTAGTTCTGTAACGGCCGTTGGTGGAAGAAGGACCAAAGCGCAGCGTTGTACGTGTTCGTCATTTATTAAATAGAACTGAACACTAAATACAAAGTAACAAAAAGAACAACCGAAACAGCTCTGTCACGTACAAAACAGAAAGCAACTACCCACAAAACCCATGTGGGCAAGAGCTACCTAAGTATGGTTCTCAATCAGAGACAACGATAGACAGCTGCCCCTGATTGAGAACCATACCCGGCCAAAAACAAAGAAATACAAAAACATTGAAAAAGGAACATAGAATGTCCACCCTAGTCACACCCTGGCCTAACCAAAATAAAGAATAAAAGCTTCTATGGCCAGGGCATGACACATGGGTGGGCCTGGGAGAGCATAGGCCCACCCACTTGGGAGCCAGGCCCAGTCAATCAGAATGAGTTTTTCCCCACAAAAGGGCCTTATTACAGACATAAATATTCCTCATCAGCTATCCGGGTGACTGGTCTCAGATGATCCCGCAGGTGAAGGTGCCGGATGTTGTTGGAGGCAGCTTATGGTAGAGAAATGAACATTAAATTCTCTGGCAACAACTCTGGTGGACATTCCTGCAGTCAGCATGCCAATTGCACGCTGCCTCAATTTGAGACATCTGTGGCATTGTGTTGTGACACAATTGCACATTTTAGAGTGGCCTTTTATTTTCCCCAACACGAGGAGCACCTGTGTAATGAAATATGCTTACTAACAGGGATGTAAACAGATTTGTGCAAAACAAAATAGAGAAATTAGTGGAATAATTATTTTGAGAAATTTTTACAAATTAATTCAAAATGAAAAGCTGTCTTGAGTCAAGTTTTCAACCCCTTTGTCATGGTAACCCTCATAAGTTAAGGAATAAAATTGTGCTTAACAAGTCACATAATAAGTTGAATATTATTGCACACATTCTGTGTTTATGTTTTGAATGACTACACCATCTCTGTTCCCTACACATACAATTATCTGTAAGCAGTCGATCAGTGAATTTCAAACACAATTTTAACCAGGGACCAGGGAGGTTTTCAAATGCCTGGCAAAGAAATGCACCTATTGGTAGATGGCTAAAAAAATAAATGCAGACATGAAATATCCCTTTGAGCATGGTGAAGTTAGTCATTACACTTTGGATGGTGTATCAATACACCCAGTCACGACAAAGATACAGGTGTTCTTCCTAATTCAGTTACCAAAGAGGAAGGATACCACTCAGGGATTTCACCATGAGGCCAATTGTGACTTTAAAACCGTTACAGAGTTTAATGGCCGTGATAAGCTGAGGATGGATCAACAACATTGTAGTTACATTGTAGTTACTCCACAATACTAACCTAGAAGCCTGCACAGAATAAAAGAAAGAAGCCTGCACAGAATAAAAGAAAGAAGCTTGCACAGAATAAAAATATTTAAAAAAAACATTCTGTTTGCGACAAGGCACTAAAGTAATACATCAAAACATTTTTTGTTGTTGTCCGGAACACAAAGTGTTATGTTTGGGGCAAATCCAATACAACACAGTATTGTACCACTCTCCATATTTTTAAAGCTTAATGGAGGCTGCATCATGGTATGCTTTTAATCGTTAAGGACTGTGGAGTTTTTCAGGATAAAAAAAGAAACGTAATGGAGCTAAATACAGGCAAAATCCTAGAGGAAAACCTGGTTCCGTCTGCTTTCCACCAGACATTGGGGTATTAATTCATCTTTCAGCAGGACAATAACCTAAAACAAGAAGACAGTGAATGTTCCCGAGTGGCTGAGTTACTGTTTTGACTTAAAGCTGCTTGAAATTCTATGCCAAGACCTGAAAATGGTTGTCTAGCAATGATCAACAACCAATTTAACAGAGCTTGAAGAATTTTGAAAAGAGTAATGGGCAAATGTTGCACAATCCAGGTGTGGAGAGCTCTTAGAGACTTACCCAGAAAGACTCACAGCTGTAATCTCTGCCAAAGGTGATTCTAACATGTACTGACTCAGCGGATTGAATACTTATTGTCCAGTGTAGATCGTTGACAAAGAAATACATTTTAATCCCACCTTGTAACACACCAAAATATGGAAAAAGTAAAGGGGTTCAAATACTTTCTGAAGGAGCAGCTCTTTTGGTTTGTCGAACTCGGTGGGCAACCGGGTGTAAACAACCAAATGATTTGATGTTGAGTCATGAGATTGAGACATGAGGCCCTTAACATGTCCCCTTACATTGGAACAAAGTAGATAAAGAAATCGAAGACGATTGTGTTTTTTTGTGTACTTGTTGCATGGAAACGGCCCTCAATCATGTTGTTGAAGTAACATGCACCCCCCCCCACTTCCCCTCTCTCTCTTTCAACATTCTCTCTCCTTAATTGAGGCCTGTGTTGCATGCTTTCATTGTTTCACATCACCAATGACAACAAGTTAAATTATTTGAATGATAGGAAACCCTCAAAGACAATTATCCCTGGCCTCTGTTTACAGTGTCTAAATCATGTTGTTCGGCCGAACGAAGAAATAGATTACTTTCTAATCTGCCTAGCACATGCCTTAGCCAAGCCATCCCTGCCTTACACAACCTACATACCTCATTGTACATACTCATCTTAAACTCCTCTTCCTGTTGTCAGATGTCCAACCATCCCATCCCCGCCAAATATGTCCTGTCACTCCTTATGTATGATAGGAAGTACTAGCTACTGTAACATTTCGGTTAATTCTGTTAAACCTCTCAGGAGATATTAAATGTGTCTCTGTGTGCGACTTAAGAATTGGCTCCTCTTTCAACTCAACTGTGAAGTTGATCTAGCAAAAATAGGCAAACAGTGCAGAAACAGACGTTTTGTGAGTCATCTGAGTGGTCGGCAGGTAGCCAAAATGGATACTTATTGGTAATTGCCCTGGTGGATTCTGGTACTACAACTAATCTGTCAAAACAAGCAGAAACACTCTTACAGTACTCTCTCTCTTACACACACACACACACACACACACACACACACACACACACACACACACACACACACACACACACACACACACACACACACACACACACACACACACACACACACACACACACACACACACACACACACACACACACACACACACATATATACACAGGCGAAGTGGTTAAGCAGTTATGGAATTATTTTGGTACGAAATTATAATACATACAGCATATAGTTATTACAAGGTTATACACACACACACACACACACACACACACACACACACACACACACACACACACACACACACACACACACACACACACACACACACACACACACACACACACACACACACACACACACACACACACACACACACACACACACACACACACACACACACACACACACACACACACATATATACACAGGCGAAGTGGTTAAGCAGTTATGGAATTATTTTGGTACGAAATTCTCTTTAGCTACAATTATGTAATTTTTTTCTAGTTGGCCGTTGCAACCAAACCCTCCTTCAAGTTTTAAAAAAAAATGAAAAACAACATGTGACTGTATTTTCTCCATAATGGTTAAAAGATTAGGATTTAGGATCTGAGATCTGTACCTTTCGTCTACCATTACCTGGTAATGTAGAGGGAATTTGTGAGGTCACCTTCCAAATGGTTCAGTTATCTCTGCTTAAAATAAATGTAATACATTCGCAGCTCCCGCAGAGTAGGAGTGCTGATCTAGGATCAGGTCCCCCCTGTCCATAGAATTGTATTAATGGTGATTAAAAAGGCTAAGCTGATCCTAGATCACCATGCATACTCTGGGAGCCTTTATGAATATGGGCCCAGATGATTTGTGGAGTAGACCAGGACTGCGTGTGGGCCTCGGTTTAGAAACGGGATGGGCATCTCCAGTCCTGGAGGGCCACAGTTTGCGCAGGCTTTTATTCCAACCCCGCACTAACTCACCTCCATTGAGATTTCCCGATATAGGTCTCGTTTTCTAAACACATTGAGGCCTTTGTGGATTCCCCTGGTGTGACGAGAGGCGATGGTGTCAGCAGACCCTGTTTTACAATTTCTCCCTGAATTATGCAACAGTGACATACCTACGGCCCGGCAACTTTTGGGGGAGATTGGCCAGCGATGGCTGATGAACGCCAGATGCCTTTTTCCCAGCCACGTCACCACCTCCTCCAGAACTATCATTCTGTTCTAAGGCATGACTTGCCGACGGCGACTTATGCAATCTGCCCCCCTAAAATCTCCAACTGAACCGATCTGTATTTTCCAGTGACTGATAGCCCTGTGTGTTGAGATTTGCAGGACATGCACCGTCAGGTCACTCCACGGAACGACCTGAACTCTAAGCAATGTAAAAATGTCAACTGCTGTGACGGAAAAGGATGGAAGTGTGTGTGTGTGTGTGTGTGTGTGTGTGTGTGTGTGTGTGTGTGTGTGTGTGTGTGTGTGTGTGTGTGTGTGTGTGTGTGTGTGTGTGTGTGTGTGTGTGTGTGTGTGTGTGTGTGTGTGTGTGTGTGTGTGTGTGTGTGTGTGTGTGTGTGTGTGTGTGTGTGTATAACCTTGTAATAACTATATGCTGTATGTATTATAATATTTATTGTTTAGTATTATACATGACTTAATACAAACTGTTACAAATGTGTAAATTAATTTCTAAATATCCATATGTTGTTCCAATGATCATGATGGGGTCAACCTCTTTGTCAGGGGTGTAAAGTACATAACTAAAAATACTTTGAAGTACTACTTAAGTAGTTTTGGGGGGCATTTGTACTTTACTATTTATATATTTGACAACTTTTACTTTTCCCTCAACGTCAACAAAACGAAGGAGCTGATCGTGGACTTCGGGCGACAGCAGAGTGAGCACGCCTCCATCCACAGGTGAAAAGCTTCAAGTTCCTTAGCGTACACAACTGAAATGGTCCACCCACACAGACAGTGTGGTGAAGAAGGTGCAACAGCGCCTCTTCAAACTCAGGAGGTTGAAGAAATTTGGCTTGGCCCCTAAGACAAACTTTTACAAATGCACCATTGAGAGCATCCTGTCGGTCTATGTCACCGCCTGGTACGGCAACTGCATCATCCACAATGGCAGGGCTCTCCTGAGGGTGGAGTGGTCAGCCTAACACAACACCAGGAGCACACTGCCTGCCCTTCAGGACATCTACAACACCCGGTGTCACAGGAAGGCATAGAAGATCATCAAGGACCTCAGCCACCTGAGCCACAGCCTGTTCACCCCGCTATCATCCACTGGTCACTTTAGTAATGTTCACATGTTGTTTTACCCATTTCATATGTATAGACTGTATTCTAGTCAAGTCCATCATATTCAACAAAGGCTGTACATATAGGATTCCTCAGATATACTACACATTCTATCCACATACTGTCCATAATGTCTATATATTCCATCACACACACACATACATATACAGTTGGTGTCGGAAGTTTACATATACCTTACCAAATACATTTAAACTCGGTTTTTCACAAGTCCTGAACTTTAATCCGAGTAAAAATTCCCTGTCTTAGGTCAGTTAGGATCACCACTTTATTTTAAGAATGTGAAATGTCAGAATAATAGTAGAGAGAATAATTTATTTCAGCTTTTATTTCTTTCATCACATTCACAGTAGGTCAGAAGTTACATTCAATTAGTATTTGGTAGCATTGACTTTAAATTGTTTAACTTGGGTCAAACGTTTCGGGTAGCCTTCCACAAGTTTCCCACAATAAGTTGGGTGAATTTTGGACCATTCCTCCTGACAGCGCTGGTGTAACTGAGTCAGGTTTGTAGGCCTCCTTGCTCGCACACGCTTTTTCAGTTCTGCCCACAAATTTTCTTTGAGATTGAGGTCAGGGTTTTGTGATGGCCACTCCAATACCTTGACTTTGTTGTCCTTAAGCCATTTTGCCACAACTGTAGAAGTATGCTTGGGGTCATTTAGCTTCATTTAGCTTGGGGTCATTTAACTTCCTGACTGATGTCTTGAGATGTTGCTTCAACATTTTAACATAATTTTCCACCCTCATGATGCAATCTATTTTGTGAAGTGCACCAGTCCCTCCTGCAGCAAAGCACCCCCACAACATGATGCTGCAACCCCCCCTGCTTCACGGCTGGGATGGTGTTCTTCGGCTTGCAAGGCTCCCTTGTTCTCCAAACATAACAACAGACCAGAGGACATTTCTCCAAAAAGTAAAATCTGTGTCACCATGTGCAGTTGCAAACCGTAGTCTGGCTTTTTTTATGGCTGTTTTGGAGCAGTGGCTTCTTCCTTGCTGAGCGGCCTTTCAGGTTATGTCGATATAGGACTCGTTTTACTGTGGATATAGATTATTTTGTACCTGTTTCCTCCAGCATCTTCACAAGGTCCTTTGCTGTTGTTCTGGGATTGATTTGCACTTTTCGCACCAAAGTACGTTCATCTCTAGGAGACAGAACACATCTCCTTCCTGAGTGGTATGACAACTGCGTGGTCCCATGGTGTTTATACTTGCATACTACTGTTTGTATAGATGAATGTGGTACCTTCAGGCGTTTGGAAATTGCTCCCAAGGACGAACCAGACTTGTGGATGTCTACAATTTTTATTCTGAGGCCTTGGCTGATTTCTTTTGATTTTCCCATGATGTCAAGCAAAGAGACACTGAGTTTGAAGGTAGGCCTTCAAATACATCCACAGGTACACCTCCAATTGACTCAAATGATGTCAATTAGCCTATCAGAAGCTTCTAAAGCCATGACATCATTTTATGGAATTTTCCAAGCTGTTTAAAGGCACAGTCAACTTACTGTATGTAAACTTCTGACCCACTGGAATTGTGATGCAGTGAATTATAAGTGAAATAATCTGTCTGTAAACAATTGTTGGAACAATTACTTGTGCCATGCACACAGTAGATGTCCTAACCGACTTGCCAAAACTATAGTTTGAAATTTGTAGAGTGGTTGAAAAACTAGTTTTAATGACTCCAACCTAAGTGTATGTAAACTTCCCACTTCAAATGTCTCTGACATTGCTCATCCTAATATTTCATTTTTTCCTAATTCCATTCGTATACTTTTATATATGTGTGTATTGTTGGGAATTGTTTTTAGATTACTGTTGGAGCTAGGAACACAAGCATTTCGCTACACCCACAATAACATCTGCTAAACCTGTAAGGACCAATAACATTTGATTGGATTTTACTCCACTGCATTCCTAAAGAAAATATTTACATTTACTCCCATACATTTTCCTTGACACCCAAAAGTACTTGTTACATAATTTTGAATGCCCAGGCAGGACAGCAATATGGACCAATACACACACCTATCAATATAATGTGTTGTCATCCTTACTGCCTCTGATCTAGCAGACTCACTAAACACAACTACTGCATTTGTAAATTATGTCTGAGTCGGGGCGAGTGCCCCTGTCTGTCCATAAATAAATACACAAGAACATTTTGGCATCTGGTCTGCTTAATATAAGGAATATGATGTATAGCATTTACTTGTACTTTTTAGTTTTACTCAAGTATGACAATTGAGTACTGTTCCCACCAGTGTACTTCAGTACATTTTAAACCAGACACTTTCAGACCATTTTCAAGTTGTATTGTACTCGGTGACTTTCACTTTTTCTTGAGTCATTTTCTATTAAGGTAAATTTACTTTTCATCAAGTAAAACAATTGAGTACTTTTTGCACCACTGCTTTTTATAGAAGTTAATTGTTGACCTACTCACCACAGCCCTAGTGGCTGTGGATGCTCACATAACGCAAGGTGGTCGAGATCTGGCTGTCTGACCGGCCTATCTGTAGCTGTCGCAGATAGCGGTAGTATGCAGAGAGGCTGCCCTGCTGGCCCTGCAAGAGGACATAAAAGCACAGCTCTTCATGGGAAGACACTTTGAAAACGCCGTGAAGCCTCGCGTTCCAGACTCTCTCTTCCAGTCCCTCTCTTCCAGTCCTATATCAACTATCAACAGCAACGCGGCATGAGCTTTTTCTGACGTCACAGTGGAAAAATGCCACGCTGCGAGACTCTTTGCGGACCGACTGCAAATGTTACCCATAAATGCAGTTATCCACTGGAGTCGCAAGGGTTTCCTAATGGACATTACCATCAGTGAATAGCGAGAAATAATAGACTAGAATAGCCCATGTGATTCAATCAATAGGCTACTTTTGAATGTGCTCAGTAGGCCTAATTGTTAGTCTCCCTAAATAACCAATATTATGGCACAATTCTCTGCAAAAGTGTTGTTTCGAAACCTGTTCTACTTAAAATGCAATATTAGGCTACAATGTAATAAATTCATTGTTTCTCTATATGCCTGTTAATGCTTTTTAAAATGTTAACTTCATAAGACAAAACGATTATATTAGGCATGGTAAAAAAAAAAGAAAGAAGAAGATTGCAATGCAGAAACATAGCCAACATCAATTAATTTAACCAAGGGTCTTTCTTAGGCTATTTTCAAAGCAGGAGTTATATATAACGAACGCAACACAGATTATTGAATGGGGTGAGAAGTTTGAAGGAAACGTTTGCATTCATCTTTAATAATGTGCACTTTCCATTTGCTTTTCATTTGCTTATTGGATATATCCAGGGTGAAAACAAGCACGGGTGGTATATTAATCATTTCATCCATGGAAATCTGTTAATTGCTGTAGGGTAACCGTAAAATGTCTGACTTCTCTCCGCATTTCTGACCACTATGAAGAGGTTCCCATCTGTCGTTTGGGAATCCAGCAGGAATTGCTTTATCGTCAAGCCTTAAGCTTCCAAACTAGTTTTTTTTGTATATATATCCACCCAAACACCAGAGGCATATAGGCCTACATATGCATTTATCAGTCCGTTAAATGTAGAAGTTTTGCAGAATTTGCTGACCCGAGATTGTATTGAGGTCATTCATCTATTGATTTTTCCATTTGAAGAGGATAAATTGACTCTGTATTGAACTTCCTTTTCTCGTGGTTCCGGATGTAAGCGCATCCGCGACACCAATCAAACCAGACAGTCAAGAACAGAGGGGAGGCGGTGGGTGGGGGGAATCTTTCCCCTTGCTTGTGGGGTGCCTTTTTCTTAAGGGGGCTCCGAAGTAAAGTTTACTGAGCCACTGGGAAAATAAAACAAATGAGTAGTGGAGGGATTTCCATTTCATTTTCTATATCGGCCATTTTATTATGGTATTTTAGATATAGACTTTAGGCCAAAACTATTACATACTTAGGCGACATTATTTTCTGCCCAGAGTTTTATGCGCATTTGTGTATTTCTAACTCTGCCATACGTAAATGGAATGGTGAGATACCGTGGAATGCATAAAATAAAACAACGTTATCGATTCAAAGGGGATAATTGTGTTGCCAGTGTTCAATAGTTTTGCAACCACAAGAACGGAAATGAGTTTATCGGATATTGTAAACCGTTCCACCTTAACTGCTGCACACATCTCTATCGCCCGGCCTTACACATCTGCCCAATGAATTAAGAGCGGATGCGATGTATCCTTTTTCAGTGGCGTGAATGGCCAATGGGAGTTGGCTTGTCGAGCAAACACTGAGCCCTACATTCTCATTCATTCAGTGCTCGACAGTCCTGCAGTGTTGATGAGAGCACGTCTTCGACTAGCGCTTGCTTTTGAGCATTCCGCACAACAAAAACCGACTTTTACTATTCTCCAAGCAGAATTTGAAGACTGAAAACCATTGGATATATAATTATTTGTCTTCAAATCGTGAATTATTGTGCTTTTAAGAATCCTAAAGCTTTCCCCTGCAATTGTTATTCTGCTCTAGGACTAATAAACAGTGTTGTCTGACCAGATCGTTCTCAAGTGCGCAACTTTTAGGCTATTTGGTACCTATTCCATAAAGAAACGTTGATTTACCGTTTCTGGAGCACATTGGTGTAATGCACCATATTTTGAGAAGGAATAACGAAAGAAGATACAACATCCGTATTTGGATTTAAAGCCGTGGTCACGAATTTTAAGAGCTAATTAAATAAGCTTGGACTATTTCCTCGGATGGAGTTTTGGTATATTGGTTGATGGATTCGACGTTATGGATGGTTACAGATGGGTGCGTATCTCCCCTCAATGAAACATGTTGGAAATGTCTGGTTTGTTCATAGATTCTTTGTCGCTAAAATGTAGCCTGGATACAACGAACATTTCACAACTAACCTTCCTCGGATAAGTAGGCTAATATACGCATAGGGTTCAGGACTCCGGCTCTGGAAACATTGCCAGTTGCATGGACTATGCTTTTCGTTAGTATATGTCGAGATAGATGGCCTTGGAAACACGCATCATCCATCTGGTGCTTGAATCTGTGGAGAGTTCGCTTCAAATTGTACATGCATGCTTGTGTCCTCTACTCGGAATGCCTATTTAACACAGACAATTCGACTCCCGAAGGGAATCAAAACGGTCATAGTTTTGGTTCAGAGGGGAGCGCGATCACTCCGACGCGCAAACAAACACCCCACCCCCACCGTAGCCTAGTTTTCATTCATAAGCTTTTTCCCCCTTGTTTTGCTATTCATCTCTAGATCCGTTGATTTGATCCTCTGTGGTTTCTATCACATGGGACGTCTCTCGGTCAACTAAACCCTAGGGCATAGCCTACAATAGCCTACAAGAGGATTGTCGGTGTATTTGTCCTTTTACAATACAACAATTAGGCCGCCCGTCTATCTACTGGCTTGACCTATTTACTGTGCTCGGTGTAAACTACTGCGGGGTTTCATGAAGTCAATCAATTACAGGGCTCTGCTTATAAGCAAGCTGTCTTCGCGCATATGCCTATCTGCATGTTGTATCCGTTTTTAAACTTGTTTGTATGCTTGCGTCATGTTGATTAGACTGACCGAATGTGTTTATGCCTATTGAGTAGGGTCCCGTTTGTGTTATAGTTTCAAGAGATACGACTGGCTTCTGATATTTTAAACCAGTAATGGTATTGGCTTTAATTCAGTTGTGTGCTTGAGATTATATGGACATAAAGTTGTCACTATTGTCGGGTTCTGTCGTGACCTTAGTTTTGTCACCACATTTCCTTCTAACCGTCTTTCATTTAGTAATCGAATAATACGCGAGGCAGATCATTTTGTCCTATTGGATCGTGACCTCGTTCCGTCACCTTGGCACATTTTAAATGTTAACCAGTCATACAAATGTAAATGAGCACGGGAAGTAGCCTATTTGTACTGACGTTTGGATGTGTGCATATTGAGGATGGTATGAAAAGTAACAATAATAGTCCCCCCCCCCACGGCTTGCATATACAACTAGCAGGGCTATGTGAACATGTTCTTAATTAGTTAAAAATATTGCACTTGGCTTTTCCTACTAGCACTGACTTTGCTGATAACTTAACTTATTTGAAGAAAAATGTACATATTACGACTGATGTGGTTGTCTAACCTAGCTATTTTAAGATGAATTGACTGACTGGATAAAAAGCGTCTTAATACTAAAATCGGAATGTAAGCCCAAAATAACATACTCAACTCTCAATAGACTGTGCTCTTAACCCGTTTCATAACTTTGATGAAATATGATCTTCAATTAACCATGTTTGATCGATTGAAATGAGACCATCCCAAGGATCTATTGATGGTCCTACCTTTTCAGCTCTTTAGCTTTTCCAATCAAACGTTGAATCTAAATGAAAAGGGAACAGTTTTCCAAAATGCCACCACCCTATATTTCTCATTTGCAAATGACATCCTTGTCTTTACTGATGGCCCTTTCCTGTGTCTCTCTTGCTGTCCCTTGCAGGTTTTCCGATGCATGCCAAGTCCATGGTGAATGTCGGAAGTGGTGATCACCCCAGATGGCGCTCCAAAGTCAACATGGCCCTGGCGGTTCATTAGTGGTGATTCAGCAGCCTTCCCTGGAGGACCGGCAGAGGTCGGATTACGAGCGGGAGCTCCAACATGCCGCTATCCTTTCCCTGGACCAAATCAAGGCCATCCGCTCCAGCAACGAGTACACAGAAGGCCCCTCGGTGGTCCGGAGGCCCCCTGCGCCCCGCATGGTGCCCAGACCTGACAAGCAGCAGGAGAGGACTCACGAGGTGATTCTCGTCAATGTGAACAACAACTACGAGCACCGGCCGGTAGGGCACGGCCACCACGGTGGGGTTGTAGTAGTGGCCGGGGGCCAGCAGTGTAGCACCAGGGCCCCGGGCCTTAATCGCTCCACCAGTACAGGCAGTGCGGCTAGCTCAGGGAGCAACAGCAGTGTATCCTCTGAGCAGGGACTCCTGGCCCGCTCGCCTCCCTCTAGGCCAGGGATGGTGGCCCTCCACCAGCACCACCACAGAGCCGAGCGTGCTCAGCCTGTTCGGACTCAGCCCAAGGCGCTGCTAGCCTCCCAGCAGGGCTCGCACCCGCTGCCGCCACTGGAGGCACCGCTCAAGCCCTCAGGGAAAGGGGACATGACCTCTGGCCACCAGTTCATCTGCGAATGCTGTGGGAAGTGCAAGTGCGGAGACTGCACAGCCCCAAGAACCCTACCCTCGTGCCTGGCCTGCAACGGCCAGTGTCTGTGCTCGGCGGATAGCGCCCTGGAGCATGGCACGTGCATGTGCCTGGTCAAGGGCATCTTCTACCACTGTTCCAACGACGACGAGGGAGACTCGTGTGCCGACCACCCCTGCTCGCTGTCACGCTCCCACTGCTGCTCACGCTTCCTCTGCATGGGATTACTGTCGGTACTGTTCCCCTGTTTGCTGTGCTACCCGCCCGTCAAGGGGTGTCTGAAGGCGTGCCAGGGCTGCTACGACCAAGTCAACAGGCCCGGCTGCCGCTGCAAGAACTCTAACACTGTCTATTGCAAACTGGAGCGCTGGTCCCACCAGGCCCAGGAAAAGCCTTCCTGATCTTGTGTGTGTGTGTGTGTGTGTGTGGGTAGAGGGGCGGACAGTCGTTCCCCTGTGTGGTTTTGACAATGATAATGATGATAACCATAATAGTCACTATTACTATTGATGTTTATCAAACATTTTAAGCACCTCCCACCCACTTCCTTTTCTCCTGATAGGAGTAAAACACGGAATATGAAAACCACTCACTTTTTTTTTCTTCTCCTTCCTTTTTGCAACAGGACCATGTTTTTACAGACCAGTGTTTTGTCTTCAATGGTTGTTGTTTTTTGTCTCTCTTCAGCTACTCATTAACACTTTTTTATAAATAATTTTCTGTTAGCTAGGCAGTGTTTACCTGGTGCTTTAAGCTTCAAGTGAGAGCAGCCTCTTACCAAATCTGTGAAGGACTATCTAGCTAGGCAATATGTAGCTGTTACCACGTGTTCATAGCAAACAAGGATTGTTAGAATTCCCAGTTGCTACCACACTCAGACCATGGATAGCTGGGTTTCTGTGCTCGAGTTGCATCGTGGAAAGCACATCCATCTCATAGTATTCTGTTGGATATTTTTCTCTCCCTTCCCCACTCATCATTCACACACATTCTGTGGCATTCTTTCCCTTGTTTTTGTTTTGTAAATTGTATTCTCAAATCCATAAGAGCGATCTGGCTTTTTTTTTTTTAAAGGAAAATGTTTTTTTTTTTTTTTTGTAAAAATATTTATTATGTGAAGCTCTATTATTTTATGATATTTATTGCAAAAGACAGTCTTACATTTACTCATGTCTGAATATAACAATATCAATACTTACTGAAAAATGAAAGGGTGGCACAAAAGAATAAACTATGTTAACTTTAATGCAGAAAATATATTAATTAATTAAAATCAATGTCTTGTGTCTTGATTATCCTCGTTACATTGACCCTTGGGAGTGTTTAACTCTGGTTTGAAAGCTTTCTGGGTAATAAGGCATTTCATAAGCAGTGATTGGGTCCAAGTTTAGTTCTTGCATCATTTCTTTGTGTAACGTGGAATAGTTTGGTCAACACCACTTTGCTGTACAGTCATTTGTTCATGTGTGGAATTCTGGTTAAAAAAAATGTACTTGAAGTGAGTCAGAACCACTTTTAACCTGAATGTTTCAAGCCCGTTATTTCGGGATTCTATTTATTGGCTTGATTAGTCTTTAAACTGATAATGTCAAATAAGCCGACATCTGAATGCAAAATGGCCAGCAATGATACGAACTGGAAGGTCCAACACTTGATAAACTTCATTCCAGGCAAGCGGTCACCCACAAACTAAGCAATAGCTTTAATCCCTGGTTTTAAAAGTTGCTACAGTATATCAGAATCCTCCCAATTCTCAAATGGTCTCCATAGTGTGAGGCCACAGTATGTGTCTGAGAAATGAGAGCCACCTTTACAACTACCCAGGTCCACCTGTTCAAAGATAATAAACTGCTATCAATGCCAAGCTTTTATGGCACGGGACCTTCACTAAAGGTAAAGATGGGGCAGATACAGCCCCCATTTGCCTGCCTTTTTTTGTCAGTGAATTTATCACTCTTGAAGTTTGCTGACCCCCCAGGGGATGATTCTTCACTTCTAAAGGTTAGTGAGTCTGAAATAACAGAGCGGCAACAGGAAATGCACTAAAATACCAGGGTTTAACTTTGAGGGGGCAATTAGTATTTCAGACAATCTCCGTTTTGAGGGAGTTGGAAACTTGACCTCGGGAATAAAACAAGCACAGTTGTTCAGGGAGGTAAAGGCTAATGTGGATAATATAACTAGGCTGGGTGGTAAACATTGAGTGGTATTTTTGTAGAAAACCAAAGAAGTGGCATTTCGTGATTTATCTGGTTAAGCTCTTGCAGGGAACAACCTGTAGGATTTCCTGTCACTGTGGTTCAACAGTTTGCATGAACAGAACATGGCTCCTTTTTAACGTGCGTTTCCATTTTTTTGCTGGAATGTACCGTTTGTGTTCCTCTGAGTGGTTGAGTGGGTTAGCGATTTGTCAATTTCCTGTTACCTTTCAGAGCTGCAATTCGAGACCCATTCGCTTCTGGACAATCGCAAACAATGGGAGGCCTCTTTTTTTCAGGTTTCACTTTAGATCCCTGACACAGGACAGAGCTAAAATGTTATTCAGGAGGCGGCTAACAGGAAGCAAATGTTTACTTCATATTTTCCAGTCTGACCCAAATAAGGAAATATATATTTGCTTGCCATTTCCAGGTCTCATGTTTTAACAAGAGTCCCTTAAAAGCCTTGTTTTCCTCCCCAAATTAGATGAAATACCAAAATAAGTTTTAAGTGTCTGAATACTAGTTTCCTTTTTTTATATATATCAGATTCCGCTCCGTGAAATGATTTGTCATCGCCCCTACAAGCTGCCATATTCATCATCATTGTGTCAAGTGCAGCAGTCTAAGGCACTGCATCTCAGTAAATAAAAGAAATGGTTAAAAGTCAACCTGAGTCACTATTAAGTAATTCCATGGCACAAGAGGCAGCAAAGCGAACGGGCTCCCTCGCACTTGTTGCAGAGTAAATTTAGCAGCGCCACACGCCCACGGGGTGCTATTTTGGAGTGTGTAGATCTTGGCGGCCCTACTCCCGGGGCCCTCTGACAGCATTGGGGCCTTGCGAGTGCAAACACGCGTGATTACCCTGTGAGTCACCATGGTGGAACCTCCAACCCACAAGCTCTGCTGCCGGCCAGGGCTGTCCTTAGCTAGGGCACTGCTGCTGACGCTGAAGGTCTTCTATAAACCCTCCCCGGAGGATTTGTCAACAAAGGCAAAACTCCGCTTTCAGTTTGCCTAACCTCAGCGGATTTCCCTTATTTTCCTAATACCATCTAAATGGAAATTCGCTATGAGGGACTGCAAATCAAATCAAATCAAATCAAATCAAATCAAATTTTATTTGTCACATACACATGGTTAGCAGATGTTAATGCGAGTGTAGCGAAATGCTTGTGCTTCTAGTTCCGACAATGCAGTGATAACCAACAAGTAATCTAACTAACAATTCCAAAACTACTGTCTTATACACAGTGTAAGGGGATAAGGAACATGTACATAAGGATATATGAATGAGTGATGGTACAGAGCAGCATACAGTAGATGGTATCGAGTACAGTATATACATATGAGATGAGTGTGTAGACAAAGTAAACAAAGTGGCATAGTTAAAGTGGCTAGTGATACATGTGTTACATAAGGATGCAGTCGATGTTGTAGAGTACAGTATATACATATGCATATGAGATTAATAATGTAGGGTAAGTAACATTATATAAGGTAGCATTGTTTAAAGTGGCTAGTGATATATTTACATCATTTCCATCAATTCCCATTATTAAAATGGCTGGAGTTGGGTCAGTGTCAATGACAGTGTGTTGGCAGCAGCCACTCAATGTTAGTGGTGGCTATTTAACAGTCTGATGGCCTTGAGATAGAAGCTGTTTTTCAGTCTCTCGGTCCCAGCTTTGATGCACGTGTACTGACCTCGCCTTCTGGATGATAGCGGGGTGAACAGGCAGTGGTTCGGGTGGTTGATGTCCTTGATGATCTTTATGGCCTTCCTGTAACAACGGGTGGTGTAGGTGTCCTGGAGGGCAGGTAGTTTGCCCCCGGTGATGCGTTGTGCAGTCCTCACTACCCTCTGGAGAGCCTTACGGTTGAGGGCGGAGCAGTTGCCGTACCAGGCGGTGATACAGCCCGCCAGGATGCTCTCGATTGTGCATCTGTAGAAGTTTGTGAGTGCTTTTGGTGACAAGCCGAATTTTTCAGCCTCCTGAGGTTGAATAGGCGCTGCTGCGCCTTCTTCACGACGCTGTCAGTGTGAGTGGACCAATTCAGTTTGTCTGTGATGTGTATGCCGAGGAACTTAAAACTAGCTACCCTCTCCACTACTGTTCCATCGATGTGGATAGGGGGTGTTCCCTCTGCTGTTTCCTGAAGTCCACAATCATCTCCTTAGTTTTGTTGACGTTGAGTGTGAGGTTATTTTCCTGACACCACACTCCAAGGGCCCTCACCTCCTCCCTGTAGGCCGTCTCGTCGTTGTTGGTAATCAAGCCTACCACTGTTGTGTCGTCCGCAAACTTGATGATTGAGTTGGAGGCGTGCGTGGCCACGCAGTCGTGGGTGAACAGGGAGTACAGGAGAGGGCTCAGAACGCACCCTTGTGGGGCCCCCGTGTTGAGGATCAGCGGGGAGGAGATGTTGTTGCCTACCCTCACCACCTGGGGGCGGCCCGTCAGGAAGTCCAGTACCCAGTTGCACAGGGCGGGGTCGAGACCCAGGGTCTCGAGCTTGATGACGAGCTTGGAGGGTACTATGGTGTTGAATGCCGAGCTGTAGTCGATGAACAGCATTCTCACATAGGTATTCCTCTTGTCCAGGTGGGTTAGGGCAGTGTGCAGTGTGGTTGAGATTGCATCGTCTGTGGACCTATTTGGGCGGTAAGCAAATTGGAGTGGGTCTAGGGTGTCAGGTAGGGTGGAGGTGATATGGTCCTTGACTAGTCTCTCAAAGCACTTCATGATGACGGAAGTGAGTGCTACGGGGCGGTAGTCGTTTAGCTCAGTTACCTTAGCTTTCTTGGGAACAGGAACAATGGTGGCCCTCTTGAAGCATGTGGGAACAGCAGACTGGTATAGGGATTGATTGAATATGTCCGTAAACACACCGGCCAGCTGGTCTGCGCATGCTCGGAGGGCGCGGCTGGGGATGCCGTCTGGGCCTGCAGCCTTGCGAGGGTTAACACGTTTAAATGTCTTACTCACCTCGGCTGCAGTGAAGGAGAGACTGCATGTTTCCGTTGCAGGCCGTGTCAGTGGCACTGTATTGTCCTCAAAGCGGGCAAAAAAGTTATTTAGTCTGCCTGGGAGCAAGACATCCTGGTCCGTGACTGGGCTGGATTTCATCTTGTAGTCCGTGATTGACTGTAGACCCTGCCACATGCCTCTTGTGTCTGAGCCATTGAATTGAGATTCCACTTTGTCTCTGTACTGACGCTTAGCTTGTTTGATAGCCTTACGGAGGGAATAGCTGCACTGTTTGTATTCAGTCATGTTGCCAGACACCTTGCCCTGATTAAAAGCAGTGGTTCGCGCTTTCAGTTTCACGCGAATGCTGCCATCAATCCACGGTTTCTGGTTAGGGAATGTTTTTATCGTTGCTATGGGAACGACATTTTCGACGCACGTTCTAATGAACTCGCACACCGAATCAGCGTATTCGTCAATATTCCCATCTGACGCAATACGAAACATGTCCCAGTCCACGTGATGGAAGCAGTCTTGGAGTGTAGAGTCAGCTTGGTCTGACCAGCGTTGGACAGACCTCAGCGTGGGAGCCTCTTGTTTTAATTTCTGTCTGTAGGCAGGGATCAGCAAAATGGAGTCGTGGTCAGCTCTTCCGAAAGGGGGGCGGGGCAGGGCCTTATATGCGTCGCGGAAGTTAGAGTAACAATGATCCAAGGTTTTACCACCCCTGGTTGCGCAATCGATATGCTGATAAAATTTAGGGAGTCTTGTTTTCAGATTGGCTTTGTTAAAATCCCCAGCTACAATGAATGCAGCCTCCGGATAAATGTTTTCCAGTTTGCAAAGAGTTAAATAAAGTTCGTTCAGAGCCATCGATGTGTCTGCTTGGGGGGGGATATATACGGCTGTGATTATAATCGAATAGAATTCTCTTGGAAGATAATGCGGTCTACATTTGATTGTGAGGAATTCTAAATCAGGTGAACAGAAGGATTTGAGTTCCTGTATGTTTTCTTCATCACACCATGTCCCGTTAGTCATGAGGCATACGCCCCCTCCACTCTTCTTACCAGAGAGATGTTTGTTTCTGTCGGCGCGATGCGTGGAGAAACCCGTTGGCTGCACCGCCCTGGATAGCGTTTTCCCAGTAAGCCATGTCTCCGTAAAGCAGAGATGGGTTTGAGGGACAGGATGAGGGGTTTCTATGCCTCTCACTGAAGTTGGTTTGGTTTGCTTTCGTTATGTTGAACATGTTTTTGCTCTTTGTTGGGCGAAACTGTTTCTGAGAAATAGAGAGAACCATCTGATGGTGAATACAGGAAAGTTGCTATAAAATCATCTAAACAGAGCAAAAGTTTTAAAAAAAATAACAACATATAACTCCTGCTACATCCAGGTTTCTATCTCAGGCTGGTTGGCGACGAGGTAAACACTCATTTACTTTAGTGACCTTTTATAATTCACATGAGTAATAAACAATATTTTATCAAGTGCTGGGACTACTTTGGCAGAGGTGTTCCATTGGAACCAAGCCTCTGCATTTGCTCCATGGTTTCACACAGAGGGCCAGGGTGTAAACCCTTCTCACATCGTCCCCAAGTGCCATGCGTCTATGCGGCGTTACTGCCATCTAATACCACACATTTTTCCCCAAGCCCCTCTTCCTGTCTTTGTCAGGCATTTTATTGACAAAGGCCAGTAGGGGATGGGGAAGAGAAGGCGGGGCCTGAGTGAGAGGACCAATACCCAAACCCTGGCAATCATTCAGGGGGATCCTATTGTAATTAATGGCCAGGCGTGTTTGAGAGATGATCTTTGCGCTTTTGCTCATAGCCAATGGATGTTGGTGATTATGTGTTCTACTAACTGAAAATATCAATCAAAGGGAAGTGGCCAATGCCCACAATTGGCCCAGCGTTGGCCAGGGTAGGCCGTCATTGTAAATGAAAATGACTTTCCTAGTTAAATAAAGGTTAAATAAAAAATAAAAGAAATGTAACTAGAGGTGAAGATGGCTTGATCAGAGGGAGCTGTCAAGAATTGCTCATCTGGGAACTTAAGTAAATATAATTACATTTAGATCATTTAAAACAACAGTTGGATGACAGTGTTCTGAAAAAGTACACCAACGAAAACTCCACCTTAAGGCCCTGCTACACTACAGCCATCGGTTGTCCGGCATTGCCATCAGCCATCAGGCATGTAGGAAATACTTCCTTGGAAATCAATGTAAGCTGCTATACTGTCCACGTTGCGTCAAGTCCAATGGCAGCGTCCAAGCTCAAGAATTGCTGAGGTTCAATTCTCGATGGCTGCCGCTCGCGTTCATTCCATCTTGTGTGAATTGAAATACTGAGAAGTAAAGTCGATTTTGGTTGGTTTCGGGTGTAGCAGGTAGAAAGTTACATTGACACGATGCTGATGGCTGAAGTGCTATTCTCTCAAATGTTGCAGGCTAAAGAAATACAGTAAAGTATACTTCATATTAGCTATACTGCTCTCCCTTCTGGTCGGACGGGCCCACATTGATAAGATCATGTCCTATCTTAACAGCCCCCAGGGAGAGGTCTGTATGAGCGATGTTCAATATGCCCCCCCGCTCCTTCCCTTTTTCCTTGATATCTCAACCAAGGGAAAAAAATTACTCACAAAACGTTATTTAAAAAAAAAAGAGCTTAAATCATTCCTTGGACGCAGTGGGCCCTCTCGGAGGGTGTGTGTTTGGTGGGTGGGGGTGGGTGGAGGGTGGGGTACCTCACCCCTCCCAGTCTCTTTTTAAAGATTATACTACCATCTAGCCAGATGGTTCCCGTCTGCTGGCTTTTTTTCAATTCACTTCCTCTCCTCACAGACAGCGTGCACCCCTCCCCCATTTTCCCATCTCTCTCCTCCCCCTACCCTCCCTTCTTCCTCTCCTCCCACCCTCCCCAACGGCTCCTCTGTTATGCGGCAGGAAATAATCTTTTATAGCCCGGTTGTTCGGAAGTGACCTCCTGCCCTTGATTAGATAGGGCCAAGTCCTATCACACGATTGTGTTTGAGCTGGCAGTCCCCCCCCCCCCCATCCACCCCACCTCTCCTCCCCCTTTTTCACTGGCAGGCTCGGTGATCCTGTATAAGGGACAACAATGGGAGGCTTTAGTCCGTCCGGCTCTCGGCTGGGGGTCATGTCAGAGAGTTTTTTGTTGTTGGTGGGGGGTGGGGTGGTGGGAGGGAGGGAGGGAGATGGAAGGCCCCTGCTTTAGTTAACCTCTCCATTGCTGTTTGCCCCTCCTCCCTTCATTTCCTCCCTCCTTCCGGTTGACCCTCAATAGGGGCCTTTAAAGGTTCCCTTTAATCTCTACTATCAGTGGATCCTTGAGTCAACTGAGTAGTCAACAGGTGAGCAACAGTTCAGTGATGGCTGCTCAGGGCCTTTCATGGGTCCCTATCGGGTTACTTAGTTGAACTGATCTGCGTTAGCACCTTGTTAAGAACTCCTATTTCCTTCAGCATTGATCACAGGGATTCCACATCACTGCTCTGTCAGGAGTGGAATTCCAAATACCAAAACACTTCTTTAGAGGATCAAGAAAGAGGTTTAAACAGTGAGTTAGTCACTAAATGCTTGCTCAAAATTAGTTGATTGGGTTCCTTCTAAAACCAGTACAAAGCGAGTTTCTCAAATGACAAAGGTACATATTTTATGGATAACCACCAAGTGATCTATGACTCCTGAGACTATCTATGACTCCTAGTGTACCAACCAGGACGCATTGCAAAAAAACAACAGTGCTACGCATCCTGACAAAGTTCTACAAAATAGGTTTGGTGGAATTTAGTGTTTTCTAGTTCTATTAGTTAGACACAAAAAATAGCATTTGGCTGTTAGAAAATGTACTACTTGGTAGTTTAACATTTGAGGCATGAGTCAAGCAGACAGGACTCTTTTTGTCTCCCTTGTTTGTCTCCTTCTCTTATGGGTACTATAAACCCAGAACAAAATAGTTGACAATAGACCCTACCGAATGTAAAATTAAAACTACATAGCTACATTTGCTAGGCTAACTAGCTAGCTATTTCTTAAAATGCAATGTAGACAAAATGTCTGAAGTCGACCTACTGGTAAGTTAGAGAGTGGTTTGCAGGGGGGTCCCGAACAGGAAGCACTGAGTCCCCCTCTTCCCTAAGTGATTGAAGGGACCCCCAGATCAAAGGCGAGGAACACAGAAAAGCCTTATCTGTTGTTGATAGTGAAGCACAGGGTTCTAGAAATGTGTAATTACAGGGCCAGATCATAGAATCCCTCTTTTCATCTTGTTATGCTTCTGTTCTTCGAGTGCTTTGAAAAGGGGCTCCGCTCACTTTTTGATGCCTTTAGGAACAGATGGAAATGTACAGAATGGTTACCTGAAGTAAAATAGGGGAGGGTCATGCTTTTTAAATTTCAGTCAAGAGGAGGGTTTAGAATTAAAAATATATATATAGTCCAGAGGAGGGTCATGTAATTTGTAATTGATGAAATGTCAATATTTCTCAGTGTTTTTTAAATTAGTTGCTTATTAGGTTATATATCAATGTGTGCCCGATGCAGCCCCTCATCTCTCATTCTCCTCTGGGAGCGCAATATCAAGTACGCCTATTGGCTATTTAGTGTGGTCTCGATCAAATGATCCATAGCCTGTAGGCTACGAAGTGCAGGCTCGAGAAGCACAAAGCAAAGTTATATTTCTAAGATAGCTGCTGGGATGGTGTAAATAAAACTAGGCTGCATTACACCCTGCAAGGGGTATTCCAACCCTGAGCCCCAGCCTGCTCTGCATTTGCTGATCAAAAACATTTTTTTTTTGTGTGTGTGTCCTGCCTAACCAATGGCTGTGCTGTGTAGGCTTACGGTGGCAGTTCAGGAGTCAAAGGTTTCTTCCAATTTTTAAAATTTGATAGCTTTGATAGTTTCTTAGTACTATAATTGATTTGATTAAAAACAATATATTTATTTTTAGTTAGTGACCTTACAATAAACCAGATGCTAATAACTTACATTGTGGTGTTGAAACTTGAAGCAGCAGCTGTGGCACAATCAATCAGAATGGACAGCTCATGGTGCTGAAAGTGGACACTTTCAAGTAGGCATAATTCATTTAAACCTTATTCATTTTAATGACACTTTACTAAAAACAAGAGGGCTTTCTGTTGGAGCCTATTTCTTCCTAATGAAGAAATAAGAGGTTGGTCTACCTGTTTGACAGACACAATTAGGCTATAGGCTGCTATATCCATAAATGTGTTGGTCAAGTCCTCCATCCACCATGCGCTCTTTAAGTAGTTTACCACCATGTCAGTGAAGGGGTGTTAAGTTCAAACCAAGACTCCAATTGAGGGTATGCCATATGTCGACCTAATATTAAAGAAAATGGCAAAAAGCACAGGCCTACCCCTTCTTAGCTTAATACTATGAAGACAATAAAACGGATCCGATTATATAAAGTTATATATAACATCCCTTTGGTCTGCGATTATCTATGCTAGAAACAAGCTGTAAAAACAAACCGGAAACGACACGACTCCGAGGCATTGGGATGTCATTGTTTCCTTTCTTTGACATTCCGAGACTGACTTGGCTTGGGAAGTAAGGCCTAATCTAATTCTTTCACTGTCAATTGGTGAAGCAATTCCCTATCTGTACAATAGAAGATGTTTAAACCCAGACAGCTTTTAGGGAAACACCTGTGACCTTCTCTCGTTGGGTTAAGCTATGGAAGACGAGTAGGCAGCTGTTAATGGTTAAATTTTTCTGCAGTTGCTAGGCCTACTCTGTCTGGGTTGGAAAGGTAGGCCTAACTTTTGAAAGTCAGCCAGTGAAGTGCTATGCTCAGAACTATTTGCAAAGAGGGACAGTTTCTTTGCAAACAAGACACACTGATTTGGCATTGGAGAAATATGATAAGATGAACACATAGGTCTATCTGTCTTTCCATTCTTAGCCTGTAATTTCGGTAATTTCTGTGGTATGAAAGAAAGATTTGTTAATATGTAAAATTACGAAGAATTGCATGGAATGTTTATTAAAGGCAATTTTTCTGGCACCTGCAAATACGATGATAGATTCATGCAATGATAGATTCATGCTTTTACTATAAAGCAGATCTTTCCACCCCTACTCTTGTCTATGGTGGTCTGCGAACCCACAACCTTCTGGCCCTGTGCCCTATCAAAATTCCTGCATTGCCGTGCAATGCTTTTAGGATGAAGAACAGTCTCTAAAACTGGATATATATATGGCTCTTGTTTGGCCAAGAAGTCAGGGTAAACAGCAGACATGTCTGGCATACACTTTGTTTGAAGGATTATTTTTTGGTGAAAGGGAGGGTCACCATTTTCATTTCAGAGCAGTCTGATTTTCTTCATGTAACCCTTATTATAAATAACGTTCACTCCCTTAAGTGTACGTTCAAAAATGACAGAGAAGACGATAAGTAAAAAGCCTTCACAGGCAACGAGGAAGTGGCTCCACCAAAAACGAATTTCCCGGACTGTAGAAAAGTTAAATGAATAATGACAACCAAGAGGCATTTCCAATGGAGTTTTGTTCTGGAATTCCTCAATACTGAGCACAGTTCCTATGGCGGCTGGTGTGTAGGCTAGGTGCAGCAGGGTCCAGTTCCATATTTCTCCCCTCATAGAAGAGTTGAATTAAGTTTTCAATTTCAAACTCTGCAAGAAGCTCGATTCGATCTCTATTGCGTTCAATAGTTGCGTTATATTGGAGGGGTAACAGAACCTGGACGACAACCTTTCTCCTTGCTGTAAATTCGTATTAACTTCGCCCCCTCTATAATACGCCCCAGCTTGACATGTAGAGACCACATCCCCTTCATAGAAACAGCCATGTCAATCATAGCCAGGGCTCCACTTGGTCAAAGTACACTGCCGGATGATTGACGCCTTAGATTATGTGTGTGGACTTCTATAGTGGGAGAGCCTATAGACCCTGTAGTTAGCCCACCAGCAGGGCAAATTCTTTACCTGTGTGGTTTGTTTATCTAAATTGGAGATCCTGAAATTTGCAGGTAGAATGAACATGTGACATGTTGAATAACTAACCTAAGATGTTGATTTTCCAGTTAAATACTTACATCTTTGTTGTGTAGAGATATCATTATTTAAAATAATACTACACTACACGACCAAAAGTATGTGGACACCTGCTCATCGAACATCTCAATCCAAAATCATGGGCATTAATATGGAGTTGGTCCTCCCTTTGCTGCTATAACAGCCTCCACTCGTCTGGGAAGGCTTTCCACTAGATGTTGGAACATTGCTGTGGGACTTGCTTCCTTTCAGCCACAAGAGCATTAGTGAGGTCGGACACTGATGTAGGGCGATTAGGCCTGGCTCACAGTGGGTGTTACAATTCATCCCAAAGGTGTTCGATGTGGTTGAGGTCAGGGCTCTGTGCAGGCCAGTCAAGTTCTCCACATCGATTTCAACAAACCATTTCCGTGTGGACCTTGCTTTGTGCATGGGGGCATTTTCATGCTGAAACAGGAAAGGGCCTTCCCCAAACTGTTGCCACAAAGTCGGAAGCACAGAATCATCTATAATGTCATTGTATGCTGTAGCGTTAAGATCTCCCTTCACCTGGAATTAAGGGGCCGAGCCCAAACCATGAAAAACAGCCACATTATTCCTCCACCACCAAACATTACAATTGGCGCTATGCATTCGGGCAGGTAGTGTTCTCTGGGCATCCGGCGAATCCATATTCATCCATCGGACTGCCAGATGGTGAAGAGTGATTCATCGCTCCAGTGAACGGGTTTTCCCTACTCCAAAGTCAAATGGCATTGTGCTTTACACCACTCCAGCTGACGCTTTGCATTGCGTATGGTGATAGTAGGCTTGAGTTCGGCTACTCGGCCGTGGAAACCCATTTCATGAACGTCCCGACGAACAGTTCTTGTGCTGACGTTGCTTCCAGAGGCAGTTTGGAACTGGGTAGTGAGTGTTGCAACCAAGGACAGACGATTCTGTGAGCTTGTGTGGCCTACCACTTCGCGGCTGAGACGTTGTTGCTCCTCGACGTTTCCACTTCACAATAACAGCACTTAAAGTTGACCAGGGCAACTCTAGCAGGGCAAAAATTTGACTTCTTGGAAAGGTGGCATCCTATTATGGTGCCATGTTGAAAGTCACTGAGCTTTCAGTAAGGCCATTCTACTGCCAATGTTTGTCTATGGAGATTGCATGGCTGTGTGCTCGATCTATTACACCTGTCAGCAATGGGTGTGGCAGAAATATCCAATTCCACTAATTTGAAGGTGTGTCCACATACTTTTGTATATATAGTGTATCTCAAGGAATATTGCTTTAGCCCTTTTCTTTGAGCAAGAGTCAGTTTGACTTCATGCTTATTTCAAAATGCTTGTTATAATTTTAGAACAGAGTTATAACGAGGTTCCAGTAGTTTATGGGGGGGGGGGGGGGCGAGTTCAACACAATATGGTTTCTGTGGCTGTTATGCCTAGGCTTCAAATCTAACATGCTTCAAATCAAACAGGCTTCAAATCTAGCATGCTTCAAATCAAACAGGTTTCAAATCTAAAAGGCTTCAAATCAGACAGGCTTCAAATCAGACAGGCTTCAAATCTAACAGGCTTCAAATCAGACAGACTTCAAATCTAACAGGCTTCAAATCAAACAGGCTTCAAATCTAACAGGCTTCAAATCAAACAGGCTTCAAATCAAACAGGCTTCAAATCTAACAGGCTTCAAATCAGACGGGCTTCAAATCAAAGAGACTTCAAATCTAACAGGCTTCAAATCAAACAGGCTTCAAATCAGACAGGCTTCAAATCTAACAGGCTTCAAATCAAACAGGCTTCAAATCAGACAGACTTCAAATCTAACAGGCTTCAAATCTAACAGGCTTCAAATCTAACAGGCTTCAAATCAAACAGGCTTCAAATCAGACAGGCTTCAAATCTAACAGGCTTCAAATCTAACAGGCTTCAAATCAAACAGGCTTCAAATCTAACAGGCTTCAAATCTAACAGGCTTCAAATCTAGCAGAGAGCAAAAGGCTTTCCCAGACGGGCCTGTTGATCTGCATCTGTGGTGTTCTTGGGGAGCACAGCTGGGTGGGTTATGTGTGGGTGAGAAGTTGAAAGGCAACTCCCGCCACCCTAGCCTGCGAATCTCACACCACCACTCAGGATGAATGGAATGGGAACGCTTTGGAGAAACAAAAGGAAAAATAGAGAGAGAGAATGAAAGAGACAGGGAGGGAGAGAACGAGAGGAAAACAAGTGAAACCAGCTGTTCGGAAGTGCCTCGTCTTTACGACGTTGCAGCGACGCGGGCTCATAACCGAGTCCAAGTTTTGCCACAATCAAACGCTCCATTTGCCTTTACAGGAATATTAGAGATGTTATGCGGTGGTCTTTCTCGGGGGTATTGGGGGGGGGGGGTCGTGTATTTACACCCTCCAATATATATGGTGTGTAGGTAGTGAAGCTTTAGCTCTAGACAACAAAGGGTTCTCTAATGTTTTCCTCCCCGAGGGAATACTATAAGCTGGGCCCACATCAAGCCTCCAGTCTGCTCCGCTCTGCCATGCTACGCAGGTGCACACTTAAAAAGGCCTTTGGTGGGCGAGCCCCAAGCCGGGCCTGTACTAAAATAGCCCCCACATCAACACTGGTGGTGTTTGGATGGATGGGCTTTGGGATTGGGAGGTTTAGAATTCTGGCTATAGGTTCAAAACAGTGTTCGCTCACCACAGGCCTTTCCTTTACTCTCTATCCATGGCACTAAGCTTTCCCTGGAACATGTGGAACAAGTGATCATGGGGCTCAGAAAGTATTGTTGCGCTGCTAAAAGGTGACTTTCTGTTACAACTTCTTGAAGACATACTGTGTGGAGAAATGTATAAGTGTGACTTAAAAGTTAGGTACACATGGGGCAAAATTCTTTGGACTTTCTGACTACCTTTCAAAGGTAATTATGTAAGTCGTATAGATAAGAAAGCTGTCAAGACCTGTAAAATGGCAATAAATCGGCTTCCTGATTATGGAAAATTATTTGCATTCGTGCTAAAGGTCATTTCCTGCTTACAGGCTTATCAAAGTTGCCTTTGCTTATCTGGAGCCAAAATCCAAACTGTGGGTAATCCTTATGTGTTAATGAGTAAAATTGAATGACAATCAGTCAACTTTCATTTAGCCAAAGTTCATACTTTTGCCAAGGAAGTGCACTGCAATCCTCAATCTGGTATAAAGCCTGGAGGTCATGGGTGGGGTTGAAAGTTTAGAGCCCTGTAGATGCTGATGAGTACTTCCTCCATCCTTTTGCCAAGGAAGTGCACTGCACTCGTCAATCTGTTGTAAAGCCTGGAAGTCATGGGTGGGGTTGATAGTTTAGAGCCCTGTAGGTGCTGATGAGTACCCCCCCCCCCCCCCACCATCTACATGTGAATGGAACCTGCTCGTTGACTTGTTATATTCCACCACCGTGGAGGCCCCTGGGTATAAGAGTGTAAGCTTTCTTGTTTTCATTTGTTTTCCTCCCCTCCTCAGTTCTGATCAAGTCAGCTAGGCTCTTTCAGGAGGGGGGCCCTTGCTTGGGGGAGAAGAGTAGAAGGGGAGGGAGGGGAGGGGATTGGCTGGGACACATTGAGTTTGCTAAGTCAGGCAGAATGCTCGACAGGAAGGAATGAATGAAGAAAGGAAGGAAGGGAGAAAAAACTTTCCCCTAAGTGCCATTGTTTAGGTGACATGGCTTGAACAGCCAAAATGACCATTTCGGACCGGTGGGGTCCTCTTCAGGAATGACCCACTTCTCAGAGGCAGATGAAGGCAGATGACGTTCTCAGGCTGGAGAGGGATGTGGTCTCTGGGATTCTTTCATAATGCCGTTTAGAATACAAAATGCATCACATTTAGTTTATTAGGCAGACTCCTAGGTTTTAATCTCTCTGGGAAATAACAGGTTAACAGATGGATTGCACTAGAGCAAATGCAACTCGTTGTAAGTGCAGATGATAAGAAAATAAGAACCTAAGCTCGTTTTCATGAATTGAACATTTCCAACATATTCTCAGTGATCTGGTTCGACGTGATTTGTTTAGACAGTCCACGTGTATTTCTGGATGACAGAGGGGTTGTAGACTTACAATACATTTGGAAAGTATTCAGATCCCTTGACTTTTTCGCCAAAAATGTACGTTAAAGCCATATTCTAAAATGGATTAAATAGTTTTTCCTCCTCAGCAATCTACACACAATACCCCATAATGACAAAGCAAAAACAGTTTATTAGTATTTTTTTGCAAATGTATATAAAAACATGAATAATCACAATAAGTATTCATAAGTATTCATACCCAAAGTACTCAGTACTTTGTTGAAACACATTTGGCAGCGATTACAGCCTCGATTCTTCTTTGGTATGACGCTACAAGCTTGGCACACCTGTATTTGGGGAGTTTTATTTATTTATTTATTTTTAAACCTTTATTTAACTAGGAGAAGTCAGTTAAGAACAAATTCTTATTTTCAATGATGGCCTAGGAACAGTGGGTTAACTGCCTTGTTCAGGGGCAGAACTAAATA